>NC_056750.1:620717732-620774629 GCF_019279795.1 Protopterus annectens | reverse complement strand
AGAAAAGTATGTGCATCTATATATATATATATATATATATATATATATATATATATATATATATATGTGTGTGTATGAGAGAGTATATGTGTGTGTGTGTGTGTGTATATATATATATATATATATATATATATATATGTGTGTGTGTATATATGTATGTGTCCTTCTGGAGACAATGCTTCGTGTCTGGCTACTTCTAAATTATGTTAGGCCTTTCTAAAAGATACCTTTCTATTTAGACCCCAAGTGAAAGATCCATCACCTACCTGGCATTTAACAGTAGTACTTCAAAGCTTAACTTAACAACCCTTTGAACCTTCAGCCATAACTGACGTAATATTCCTGTCTTGGAAAACAACTTTTTAGTTGCTATTACTTTTGCTAAAAGGTTTTCTGAACTCGGGGCTCTTTCATGAAAAGCCCCATACATTGTTTTTTATAAAGATATAGGTATCTTACGAACCAGTATTTCTTTCCTACCGAAAGATGCTTCTGAATCGAATATAAGTCAAACCATTCATTTACCAATCTTTCCAAACATTTCAAACAAGGGAGTATAGATACAATATATGTTAGATGTATATATAGACTTCATTTCTACTTACACAGAAAGAAAGATTTCAGAAAACCAGACCAGCTGTTTATCTCTCTCACCTGGTTAGCTGGGATCTTCAGTTTCTTAAGTTACATTGGCTAATTGGATAACAAATTGCATTTCCTGGATATACCTTTCCTTACTAAAGTCAGTTAAGGCCCATTCAAGTAGATCCATGGCCACCTCCTCTGCCTTTTGGTTTAGAACTTCCATTGCTGATAGTTGTACAGCAGCCACCTGGTTTAATGTTCATACCTTTATTACTCCGTTCAAATTGGACTTACATTCCAGAAGCAGAGCTTTATTGGGTTTAGCAGTTCTCCAGAATAGCCGTCAATAATGGGCCATCCAAAATTTATGTTGCTATGAACTTTGTCTCATACGCTGAGGAAGTATGAAAACAACAACAAATATTAAAGTTATGCACTCGCCATAATTACGTTTCTCTGTTGTCTATTTTCATTTTTCCTTAACTCCCCACCCTTCTTCCTCCTTCCAGTCATCTTCTGGAATGACCTGATGGACCTTTGGAACATGTAACGCCAGGTTTGTGCCCTGATTTACTTTTTTTTTCCGTATTCTATTATATAGTGAAGCCTTTATGGCAGTAGATTTAATGTGAGGTATTGGTGATGGTCTATGGCATTATGGGCAGAGGGAGGAGCTCGAGAGTTGGATCTGGTCTGTAGAATGCCGGTATGTCAGATCAGCAAGCCATACTTTGAGGAAGAGTGAAAATGGAGAACATAGATTCCTAGTTATGGTGAGCATATAACTTTAGTTTAATGTATATAATGGCTAAAATAATGCAAAGGTGATGCCAAAATTGATATATGTGGATCAGTGTGGTTTTCTTCTCCCAAATTTTTTTTTTTATTTTTCAAATGCATTTGAATGACTTCCGTAGTGTTTATACATAACATCTTAAATAACTATGTACACTATTTACATTAGCCTAACACTATAACAGATCTTAATGTATAGAGTATGTCCACTCTATTGTCAGAGTGTCTGATCAGTTATTGTATTGTGTCAATCAACGCTAAGACTTTTCCCAAAAGGTTGTTAATAAATGGCTTTGGATAAATTCTTAGTTCTTTAATTTTAATTTCCAATGATGCTGTGGTCTTCAGTAGGCTGTAGAAGTCTTCTTAAGTTGGTATTGTGTTTTTATTCCATCTTCTTGTTATACACTTCCTTTAAATTGCAAGTATAGTCCATACTAAATATTTGTTTGACCTGTTCAAATGAGGACCTTTGTTCACATTTAATCATACAAGAGCTTTAGTTAAATAAAACAATTCAGTAAATAAAGCTTGTTGAAAGTTATTAATTCCATTCCAAAATGGCTTAATTTTAACACAATCTAAGAAAATGTGGTTCCAATCTGCGATCAGTGTGGTTTTGTGGAGGGGAGGCAAATGTTTGACAACATTAACAGACCAATAATGATCCAAAGAGAAGCATAATGTAAAAAATGCCACTATTGTTGGTGGGTCTTAATGCAGAGAAAGCATTTGACAGAGTAAGCTGGGATTTTATAGGGACAGCCAGCCCAAAGCTTCCATTCTACCCAGGGTATTGTAATCTCTTCTGATACTTCACTGGACCACCCCACCGAGAAAGTCCCTAGAAAGAGAGTGCGCAAAAGAAGGCACTTGGACTCTCTAAAAGAGTCGATCACTGAGGATACTGATCTCGATGAAGGAGTGGACGCCCCCAAAATCACCACCTAATGACTTCTCATTTGGAGACATTCTTGAGGTCCTTAAGCAGAAGACTGCCTGGCCTTCCCAAGACTATTCTTGTGAGGTGTCTAGAAACACTTGGTACTAGCCCGTCTACCTCTTGAGATACTCCTCCCACCAAAGAACATACTGATTTGATTTCCAGGTGGGCATGGAAGGAACCTGATATGATCGAGATGCTGGCTAAGAGCCCAGATCATATTTTGGCTCCACCAGTAGGCTGTAAAAATTGGAGTAAAGGGTTTCTAGTAGATGCCATGATCATGGCTGCTGCGGCTACAAAAAATTAACTTATGGTACAGAGTTCCACTGCCTATCCTCCTAATAGAGAGTCTAGGGCAATAGAGAGATTTGGGAAGCTTGTTTATGCTTCAGCTATATTTGCACTCTGATTGCTGAACTATCTGGCACATTTTACGAGGCTAAAAAGATATTTGATTAAAGAACTGTCCATATCTCTTTCTGGAACTGGAAATGCTGAGGCTGAATCTTCAGTGCTCTCTCAGTTGGCTACCCCACAGGCTAAAACAAATTTGTCCCCGAGGCTTATCTTGCACGCTGCAGAAAGCACCTCAAGGGCTGCGTGTTCAGATATTCCATCAGGAGGCATGCTTGGATGAGCCTTTGTGATTTTACAGAGCCCTTCAAGTTATCCTTCATCAGTACCCCTCAGACAGCACTTCTTTGTTTGACCCCACAATAAAGTACGCACACTCCAGGCGTGAGAAAGATGGAAAGACCCTCTCTGCAGTGGGCATGTTTTTTTCAACCCCTCAAAGGACCTCTTCCAGAAATCAACAGGGAGGTCGAAATATGTGGTTCAGAAAATCTCAGGGTCCTTTTCAGGACACAAATGGAGGTAGTTCCCCAAGAGGCCGAGTGGGGAGCATTAATGGAAGATGAGGCCCACAAAACTGGGAGTCTAGGGATTCCTTTTCTGGCAGACCCTTTAACTGCTCCTGAATGGAGGCCCAATTGCCTACCTCTGGAGGCAGTCCAGGGTTGTTTATCTCTGCACCGAAGAGCCTAGCTTGAGATAACAAAAGAATGTTGGGTGCAGAGAATTATTTCCAGAAGTTGTATAATTCCTTTTTTCCTGTCTCCTCGACTGTCAAAACAATTTTCAGATGTTTCACCCAATCAGAAAGTGGCATCAGCACTAGAAATTTGAAAGCTGCTAGGAAAGTCATCCAAGAGGTCCATCCAGACAAAATATAATGCATAACTTATTTGAGATTCTTAAGTGCCAAAGAAAACAGAGGACTGGAGACCAATTATGGATCTCAGTGTACTGAACAAGTTGGTTCAACACACAAGAGTTCTAGATAGTCATGGTTCAGTCCAGTCTGCTCTGTCTGGGCAAGGATGACTAGATGTGCTTGATAGACCTTCAGTATGTGTACTATCAAATAAAGATGAAAAACAATCCAGAAAGTATATGTACGTTTCCAGCTGTGAGCCAGTCACTGTCAGCTCAGACCACTGCCCTTTGGTCTTACTGCAGCCCCCAGGGTGTTCAACAAGTGCATGGCAGTAGTAGCAGCTCACTTGAGACTGCGAGGATTCCAGGTGTTTCCATATTTAGACAACTGGCTCATTACTGCCCCAACCAGGCATCAGCTAGTAGAAGCACGAGATCAGGTGTTACAGACTTGTTCACATCTCAGATTAACCGTAAATTACAAGAAGTCGCATTTACAACCAACCCAGACAATATAATTCATAGGAGCAGTTTTCAACACACTATATGGTAGCTTATCTTCCACTGTCAAGCATGGAAACAATAAGGATGCAGGTCAGGAAAATAATTTGCAGTACCAGAATTTCAGCCCAATTGATTCTGCAAGCCTGTGGTCAGTCAGTGGCAATAGTTTTAGTCCCCTTAGCAGCATTCCACAGTAACAGTCCGCTGTCTCTCAGGTGACAGAGTCCAACACATAACACACACACTCAGGTCACTCCACAACAAGTACAAGTATAACTCTGTCATTGTCCATCTGGGTGTGAATGACCTGAGATGCACCTGCCTGGACTACATGAAAAGAGACATGGTGGAGCCCTCGGATTGTGTGTCCCAGGCAGGTATGACCTTAGCCCTGAGCAGCATCCTACTGGCACCCAGAATGATATCATAGAACAAACAGAAAATGATTGGCTTCAACATTTTTCAAGTTTCTGGTGTTATTCTAAGGGGATCCAGTATCTCTCTGCTTGGGATGACATGATTGACGGACCTCGATGCTTTGCCAGAGATGGCCTGCATCTGTCTCTCCTAGGTTTCTGGGTACTAGCTAAGGCACTTGTCACCCCAGTATTGCCTTTTTAGGCAGTGTTCCAAAGACCAAATTACCACCATAACAGCTATAAATAAATGCATTCCGAGAGTCATGCTGCTGAATGCTAGAAGTCTAAATCTCAAGATGCACACACTCGAAGCACTCCTAAAAAAGGAGAACATTGACATTTGTGCTGTAACGGAGACCTGGTTTAAAGCAGCAGAAAGCACCCCTGCGCTACCAGGCTATAACTTATTCCACACCTTTTGGCCCGAGAACATGGACCGAAGCTCCAAAGGCAGTGGTGTCTCCATATTCATAAGATATGCACACCTCCAGACTAGTAATTCATCATAACGCATCTGAGATGTTCTAGGTACAACTAACATTGGGTAAGACGGTGATTCAGGCTGTAGTCTACTATAGGTCTTCAACCATGTCCCAAGACTCTCACTCCACATTCTTAAGCACCCTAGAAACTATTAAGATCCAACCCAACACTGTCGTACTAGATGACTTTAACTACCCCTCCAACTGGGAAAACTACTCATGCACCAGTGCACTGTCCCAACGCTTCCTGGAATTCATCAATTTCCAATGCCCTGGGCCAGCTCATTCTTATCCCCACTAGAGGAAGCAACATCCTTGACGTGGTTATTACTAACATGGGCAACCAGTGCTCTACACCAACAGTCATTTCCTCCCTGGTTAGATCCAGCCACAAACTAATCACCATGGAAATCCGCATGTCACCCACACCCCCCGCAAAGGTATCCACCATGAAAAACTTCTCCAAAACTGACTTTTGACTCCTAAAAACAGGTGACTAGCTTCATGACACCCATGCCAATGGAAAATAAATGTATGACTGCCGAATCATGCACCAGTGGTACTGTACGAACACGTACATAAATGCTTGGAACTAGCCATAACCAACAGAACCAAGACGCTCTCCTCCAAAAAAAGGAAACCAATGTGGTGGTCCCCTGCCATTAATAAGCTCTACAACAGAAGTAAGAAACTGTTGCAGAAAAAGTTGAAGTCCCAAGACTGGAAAAATTCTCTTATTAGCCTCAACAAAAACTTGAGATCACTCATCAAAACCTTCAGAGCCAGCTATGAAGGTAGAATTGTGGCAGACACTAAAAACAACCACAAAGCCTCCTATAATTTTATCAAGAATATCCACGGCAATACCCATATTTGCTCTTAAGTTGCTGCACAATGGTACCTCCTTTACTGAGCCAACAGATATTGCTAACATACTGGCCGATAAATTCAGTGCCAACTTTACCCGTCCCCCCCCACCACCACCACCACCCCCAAAGGACCAATATCAATACCGGAAGAATGCTAGGCACCCAGCATTACTGCAGCACAGTTTAAAGCTGTGTTGTCCAAAGTGAAGAGTACAGCTTCCATGAGACCAGACAATATCCCTGGCTGTGTTCTACATGAGTTACAAAGTGAACTGGCAATAGAGCTGTGTGTCCTGTTCGCTCACAGCCTCATCTCAGGCTTTGTCCCTACCAAATGGCGCACTGCTACAGTCATCTTCCATAAAGGAGGACCACTGCAGATCCTGGAAATTATCACCCCATTAGCCTGATGACTCTGATATGTAAGGCTATGGAGCGCATCATCATGGACCTAATTAACAAGGATATAGGAAATCTCCAGACTCTAGATCCCACATAGTTTGGTTTTGTGGAAGGTCGATCATGCCTGCTCAACCTGGTTGACTTCCTTGAGTCAGTCACCAGACCTGTGGATGAGGGTAAGGCAGTTCATACAGTCTACCTTGATACCATTCCTCATTCAGGAAATTAATAAACTCACCAAACTAGGCATCAACCCCTATATCATTAGGTGGGTTGCAAATTGTCTCACAGATAGAACCCACAGTGTGAAAGTAGCAGACTCCCAAGTCAGACTGCCAACCATTCACAAGTGGAGTCCCACAAAGATCAGGCCTGGGTCCTCTCCTGTTTGACATCTACTTCTCAGAAGTCCAGGCCAACACGGAGGGACTCTGGCTGACCAAGTTCACTTACGACTACAAGCTGGGAGCCATTCTTAACTCCCCAAGTGATGCCAACATCCTACAGAATGGCCTCACTGAGACCAGTGACTGGTGTTGAAACCATGGCCTTCAGGTTAATTCCAAAAAATGCGTCGTCATCTCCTTTGGGAAAAACTCAGTTCTCACTAATTACTACATTGATGGGAGCCCACTGAACATTGTAGGTGTTATAAGAGGTCTCGGGGCACAGGTTGTGACAGCAACCTTTCCTTCGACCACCACATTGCCACTGTGGTCAGAAAGTCATTCTTTGTGGCACATCTCATTACCAAGGGTTTTGCATCTAGGAAGAAAGAGGTCATCATTTCTCTCTACTCTTCCCTTATTAGACCAATAATGCTCCATTTGGCATGTACCTCACTGGACACCAGCAACAGCTGGAGAGGCCACAGAAGTACCTCACGAAGTGGATCCTAGGCCATAAACACATGTCCTACACGGGCAGACTCAAAAAACTCCAGCTGTTCTCTGTCTCATGTCATCTACTAAGAGACGATCTCTGCTTGACTTACAAAGCTATGTCTGATCCAGCTCAGTTAAAAATGCTACATCTAAAGAAATCCCAATCCCTCCGCACCAAACGCTCCAGAGACCTCCCCCTCATTACCACAATCATCAGAACATGCTAGAGGGACAGGTTCATAACCCAGAGACTGTGCATGCTCTGGAATAGACTTCCCATACATTTCAAGCAGAGCACATCACTGTCCCTCTTCAAGAGAAATCTTGGCAAGTGGATGGGAAATAGAAAGTTCACCCTGGGGATCACCCCAGTGGCTCTACTTTAGATAGAGGCATTGGGAACTAACGTCGGGGAGCACATTGCCAGGACACTTCTGTGGTCTAGGTTTGTAAAGGCTTCAGGGCCATTAGCCTAGTACACACCTATGGAACCTATGAACATGAGAATTCTACAGTGGATGCTAGCAACACAATGGTCAGTGCTTTCTCAACCCATCTAAGCATAGATGGAAATAACTCGAGTATGCATATGGTACCTTTCCTGGTGGATGCAGTCACAACAGCTGTTGCAAGGTCGTCCTTTCATCCTCGTAAGTCCAAGCCATAGTGACCACAGACACATCCCAAATTGGGGGGAAGCACTTCCTGGGGAAGACCGTCCAAGTCACTTGGTACCCCTTAGAGGCCAGTTTGCATATCAGTGTTCTGGAGATGAGAGCAGTGCTGTTAGCTTTGCAGGCATTTCAGGACTCTCTTCCTGTCAGAACAGTTGCAGTCCAGGCAGACAAATATCAGTAGTTTGGTACATCAACAAGCAAGGGGGAACTAGGTCTTATCCCCTATGTTGAGATACCCTCAAGAGTGTGGCAATGGGTGATATCCTCCAACCACTTTCTAATAGCGGTGCATATTCCAGGGAAATCCAACATTATAACAGACAAACTGAGCAAGTCCATCTCACTACCTTATGAGTGGTCTCTCAACAGCAAAGTGATAAATGATTTTCAGTCGGTGAGGCCAAGTCTTGCAGAAATTTTTTTGCATCTCCCCTGAACAACAAGTGCAGCAACTTCTTTGTCCTGATTTCCCCACCAGGGGAATCACTGAGGGATGATCTGCTCAATGAGTGCCCCCCCGGTGGTCTGTACGTTTATCCTCCAACTCCCTAATTCTCAAATTCCTTTAGAAAGTAGCCAGGTTGAAGAGCAAAGTGATTCTCATTTCACTAGTTCATTAACTTGCCAGTATTCTTTCCAGAATTTACAAATAAAGGGGAATAATTGCTGCACTTACTTGGATGTTCATAGACTATTATGTTTCGACCTACACAGAACAAAACAGTTTAGAAAGACAAATCAGCTATTTGTTTCCTTTGGACATAATAAACTGGGTGAATCTGTTACAAAGGTAACTCTAGCTAGAAGACTGACAGATTGGATCTCCTTTTATTTATAGTAAATTGAATTTCCCCTTACTAAAACCATTAAAGCCACATTCAACCAGATCTAGGACAACTTCTGCTGTTTTCCAGCCAAAGCCTCTGTGGACGATATGTGTGGCTGCAACTTGGTCAAATCCTCATACCTTTATCACTCATTACAAACTAGATTTGGTCTTGAGGGGAAGGGCAGCCTTTGGCTTAACCGTACTAAGGAATAATCCTCCCTTAGTGTCCACCCAGGAATTTAGATAGTTGGGGACTGTCCCATTAGTTGAGAAAAGAATAAAAATTTACAACATCAGGTAAAGAGGTTATATACTTACCATAACGTTCCATCTTTGTTGGCCATTTTCATTCTTCAACTCCCCACCCACCATCCCCCTCCATTTTTCCTAATGGACTTCTGGAAGAATGAGACTCTTCAGGACACCTACGTCCCTCGTGTTGAACTCCAGTTATGGCAATTATTTTATTCTCTTCCAGTCAAGCAAACAAGATGTGATGGATGTTAGGAATGGTGTATTATGGGTAAGGAAGCTTGAGAGTTTGAGCAAGTATACTGGCCGAGTTGGATCCAAGGATCCCCTTAGTTGAGGAAGGATGAAACTGAACAACACAGATGGAACATTGTGGTAAGTACATAATGCCTTTATAATACAAACACTGAGAAATTGGAAACTGTGTTTTACTGGTATGGATAGCAATATTCAAGCAGTTAAAATGCAGTTATGCCTTTTAGTTTTATGCACAGATCAGGCATGTTTTTATCATCCAGAGAAGAAGTTGTGGCTACCAATAAAAGAGCTGAAGGATTTTATCTGGGAGGGGAAGATGGCAAGAATCAAGTGGGATAAGGTAATTCTTTCAATGGAACAAAGTGGTTTGGGATTACCCGACTTGAAGGGGTATTTCAGAGCTGCACAGTTAAGGCTGCTGTACATATTACAAGCAGAAAGCTATAATTCATATTAGAAAGGAATGATGACAAAATAGAGGGAAGCTCAAGAAGCAAGGAGAGAAAGTGGGATGTTGGATGCATATCCTTAAGGAGAGTAATAACCATACAGAATGATTATATACATAAAGTATCAGAATGTAAGTTGATATGGGAATGGAGAAAGGAGATTATGGCAATAGGGGAGTACTGAAATTAGAGACGCAGACAGTAGGCTAGAGGGGCTGGAATTTATTGGAGAATTATTGGAGAATATTGGCAAAGGAAACAAAGTATTGGGAGCAAATAATTAGAGAGGAAAAGGTAATAGAATGGGAAGAGGCTGAGAATTTATTTGGACACTGCAGGCTTGAGATTGCCTTTCCTTTCAAGGGCTGATGTCAGAGTATAGGCAAAGAGAGAAAGACCAGCACTGGTAGAGTTTTTAGTAGAATGTAGAACAGAAGCTGCTGTTAAAAAGGGATAATTGGTAAAGCATATAAAATATTGCTTGATTAACTATAAGACTTGATCAGAGGAGGTTAGAAAGGGTTGGGAAGAGAGATTGGATAAGCAATTCACTAAAACAATTGGGGGGGGGGAATATGTGTGTGTCTCCAAAATATGTGCCTTTGTGATTTTGTGGAGCCCTTGAAGTCTTCATTCATCAACACTCTTTTAGATGGGTCTATGTTATTGGTACTAAGATTAAAAAAAACTGTATCCAGGAGTCAGCAAGATTGGAAGACACTTTTTGCCACAGGAATTTGTTTTTCTACTCCTCAAAGGACCTTCTCGCAAAACCAGAGGGGATAGAAAATTGTGGTTTAGAAAATGACAGGGCTCTTCCCAAAACTCTTATGGAAAATGATCCCCTCGCAGCAGATGGTGGGGGGATTTGAATGGAAGATACCATCCTCATGACAGAGATGGCCTTCAAAATCAGGGCTTCAGAGTTTCATTCTTGGATTATCCCTTTCAGCATCTCTGAAGGATTACTTGAGTGATGTACTCTGGAGGCAGTGCAGGAGGATATATCTGCACCCACAAGCCTGGACCATCATTACCAAAGATTCTTGGGTACAGAGTATCATACCCAGAAGGTGTTATATACCATGTTGTTTTGCTCCCCCAAAATAAAACAGAAGAATTCACAAAGTTCCACCCAGTTAAAGAAAAGCTGCAGCTACAGAAATAAAAAAGCTGTTAGAAAGAAGTCATCCAGCTGCTCCCGCCAGACCACCTAGGTCCAGAACTTATTCAAGATTCTTTTTGGTGTCAAAGAAGACCGGGGACCTCAGACAAGTTTTGGATCTCAGCAGTCTAAATTAGTTTTGTGAAACACTCGAAGTTGTGGATGGTCACGGTTCAGTCCATTCTGCCTCTCTTAAGGAAGGACAATTGGATATGCAGTAGTGATCTTCAGGATTCATTCTATCATATCAAGATACACAGGCACTCCAGAAGACACTTACACTTCTGGCTGGGAGCCAGTCATTTGCAGTTCAAAGCCATGTCTTTTGGGCTCACCACAAACCCACCCAGGTGTTCACCAAGTGTATTGGTTGCAAATCACCTAAGAGTGTAAGGATTCCACGTGTTTCCTTATCTAGACAACTGGCTCCTGTCTGCTTCCACCAAGCCTCTACTATTTCAAGCCGGGGAATACTTGATTGATATCTGTTCACAGCTGGGCATTGCCATAAATTATTCCAAGTCTCATCTTTGTCCAACACAAACTCTGGGTTCATTGGTGTCCATCTAGATATGAAATCACAAGTAGCAAGTGTTCTTCAATCAAGATTGGACACTTTTAAGGAAGCAGTACATACCTTCACTGTTCATTCACCTATAGCCAAACTAGTTCTGCATTTGCTGGGTTCCATGGCATCCTCCATACTTCTAGTTCCTTTGGCACATTTGCATCATAGCAGTTTGCTGATGGCACATAGCATGGTGGGTTCATGCTAAGGAAGTTTTTCAGAACTGCCCCTTCATGCTCCCTTCCCCCAAAGCCACAGTGACTATGGATGCCTTCCAACTGGGGCAGAGGGGGCTTACCTGGGAAGGACAGTTCAAGACACGTGGACACAGATGGAGGCCAACATTCACATTGGTGTCCTAGAAATGAGAGCAATCCTATATGCACTGCAGGCATTTCAAGATGTTCTCCCTCTAAGGATGGCTGCAATTCAGATGGACAACATATCAGTAGTCTGGTACATAAACAAACAAGGGAGAACCAGATCTTACCCAGTTTGCAGGAAGGCGTTGAGTGTGGCAATGGGCACTGTTTTCCGACCACTTTCTCTTGGCAATGCATTTTCCAGGGAAAACCAATGTGCTAGCAGACAAACTTAAGAAGGTCTATTTTAATCCCTCACAAGTGGTTTTTCAATCAGTGGTGGACATGATTGTTAATCAGTGGGGTCAACTGAGGTGTGACCTTTTTGCCTTTCCCCTCAATATCAAGTGAAGTAGAAACTTTGCCCTGATTTCCCTCCTGGAAAGGGGGCCACTGAGAGATGCTGTAGTTCATGATTGGCCCTCTGGTCTACTACACACTTTTCCTCCCACTCTTCTCCCCAAGTTTATTCAGAAAGTTTAGAGCAAGGTAATCCTCATTGCCCCATTCCGGCATCACCAAGTATGGTTCCCCTTCCTTTGGCCTCATCTTCACCCTCCATGGGTGTCTGATCCTTTTCAGGACCTTCTGTCTCATCTGTCTGGGCTGCCTCACCCAGACATTCTATCCCTTAGTCTGACCACATTTTCTCCAATTCCAGTGATGGCACCACATTTTCTCCAATTCCAGTGATGGCTATAAGTGCCAAGCTTTCCTCCACTGTTCACCTTAGTCTTATGCCATCCCAAAAAGCTTCCACTAGCAAACTTTATAAAAATAAATGGAAAAGATACTGATTTGAACCATTCAGAGAGAGATAGACCCTTTTTTATGCCTATTCCAGCTATTCTTGACTTTCCATCTTCAACAAAGGAGCAAGTTATTTGACTATTAAGGTGCAACCGTCTCATCTCAACATTTTCACACTGGTTTTCCCTGGAAAATGCAGTGCCAAGAGAAAGTAGTCGGAAAACAGTGCCCAGGGTACCTTTTTGGCTGGGCTTGTATAGGCCCCAGGGCCGATAGCCTAGTACCTACCTATGATGTAAATCCTTCTTCTTTAGCTAATCTAAAGTAATGTAAAGCCTTCCTTAAGGGGACCTTACTGCTCTGCCCTCTAGTGAAAGATTCTGTACCGCCATGGGACCTTGTGCTGGTTCTTCAGGCCCTTACTCCGTCTCCCTTCAAACTATCAGCAAAAACTGAGTTAAAATTTTTTCCTGGAAAACTTTTTTCTAGTGGCCATTACCTCAACTGGACTAGTAATCCGAACTCCAAGCACTTTCCTCTCAACCATTTTTTTTCACAAGAATAGGTTGTTACTTCAGACTAACTCCTCCTTTCTACTAAAGGTGGTGTCAGAAACTAGTCTCAGTCAGTCAGCTTACCAGTCTTCTTTCCAAACATTCTTTAACAAGGGAGAATATATGTTTCATTTACAAGATGTTCATAGGCAGCTCAGAATTTATGTTCATAGAAATAAAAATTTCAGGAAGGCAAAACAACTGTTTGTATCCTTTGCTAAAGGTAAATTTGACACAGCATTGTCAAGAGTGACTCTAGCCAGATGGCTCACTGATTGCATCACCTTTATTTACAGCAACAAAGGTCCGTCATTACCAAAATGTCCTAAAACACAATCCACCAGGTCTATGGCCACGTCATCCACTTTCTGGTCTAAAGCATCTGTAGATGACATCTGTGCAGCTGCTACTTGGTCCAGTGCTCATACTTTTATAGATTATTACAAGATGGACATTTTATCAAGGAATAGAACAGCTTTTGGTTCCTCAGTACTCCAGAATATCCTTCCTTGAGGATGAACAAAGATGACTCTTAACTGGGTTCTCTGTCCCATCAGTTGAGGAATGGACAAAAAGGCAACCTCGGATATTAGTTATGTACTCACCATAGCTCTGCATTTGCTGCCTGTTTTTGTCCTTCCTCAACTTCACACCCACTATTCCTCCTTCCCCTTTTGTCTGCATCTTGGTCTGACCTGAGGGATACTCCTAGGCTCCAGAGTTTCCTGTTCTGATTTATTCATGTTCCCATCTTTTTACTTTTTGTATTAGTTACATAGAAGTACTATGGGCTGCCTGTTCCATTTTTGACATTGTATTTCATAACTTGAGGGCAAACTCGACCTGAGGTAACTCACACTTAAGGGATTATGGGTAAGGAGAGTACCTCGAGCTACAGAGCCTAAAGTCGGTCGAATGGCCATTGACTGATCCAAGACCCATCAGCTGAGGAAGGGTGAAAACAGACAACACAGATGCATAGTTATGGCGAGTACAGAACTGTAATTTTCACAGTAACTAGGTATGCAAAGGGCTACAGAAAGCTTTGATACCCACTCTTGTAAATTTTATTTGCAGCAAGTACATACAGCTTTAACAGACATTGTCATCTTCTTGGAATTTCTTGTCTTGCATACTGCACTTCAATTATCATTTAATCTCTTGACTCTTGCCAGATTTCAGTGTTAAAGCTGCCGCTTAGTTTCTACCACACTGTTGCTTGTTTTATTTTTCTTAGACTGCATTTTGCCTTGTACTTAAATGTAAACAGTGAACATAGCATAACTGACTTAATTTTAAATTTATATGCTTCCAACTGGTTCCATGATGCAGAGGAATGAAATTCTACATATGACTCAGATGACCTTGAATAAATTAGTGACACGAGCACTATAAAAGTGGTGGCTGGGGAGAGGGAAGTGAGTGAATGATGTCAACTTGCCCTTCCTGGAAGTAGGCAGTGTAGACTTTCAGCAAAGGCTTGGAGACACAGGAATGCACATTCCCTACCTAGCAGTGCTACACCCTAAAGCTCTGATCTGAATATGCATGTGAAAGCACGTCAGGTTACCTAGTGGATTTGAGAGCAACCATTAGTCAACATTAAGGACAAGGGAGTTAACTCTTCCAATTATCTTCTCAGTCACTTGCTCATCCACTTGTGGATATTTTAGAGGGCTGTCTATCTGCTTGTGTTATGTCTTCACGATGTGAAAAGTAATCAGAACCTAACAGTAAACCGACTAGTTACAGGTAAGGCATATGGACGTTGCACATAGGATCATAGGAAGTTACTAGGCTATCAGCCCTGAAGCTGTTATAAGCCTAGGTAAGAGTTTAGCCCATGTTTAGACAAGTCAGCACCCAAAGGCCCTGTCCAGCAAGGACACAGGTGGAATCCCAGGGGTGTATTTTCTGTTTCCAATCCAGTTATCCAGGTTGCACTTGAAAAGGGATAATGAGAAACTCTGCTTGATGTGTAGAGAGAGTCTATTCCACAGATGGGGGAGTCTCTGGGGCACAAATCTGTCCCACCAACAAGTCCTGTTGATGTCACAGACCAGGTTGAGGTCGCACGAGCAGGTTACTCGAACAAAGCAAGGCACACAACCAAGCAGCAAACTGGGAACCTAAGAGCTGCAAGGCAGCAGTGCTAATTCTTGCAAGCTTCATTCACTTGAGGAGCTCACTGTTCGTTTTCTTTGCCCAGCTGAGCATACCCAGTTAATAAAAATAATTAGTTGCAAAGGTGTATAAGTGGAACCTCTTTACTAAACTTGAACCTTACTCTGCTGCTTGTCATTTTTTTGTTCTTTATTCTATTATTGTTTAAATTTGAGTGTTGTCTCTGACATTTTTACAACCTTCTGTCTTTCAGGTGAGTACATCGCTCTGTATCAGAGTCAGAGAGCTGTTCTTAAGCAGAGGCACCACGAGAAGGATGACTATATTAACAGGTTGGCACAGGACAAAGAAGAAATGAAGGTAAAGTCCTCACACAAACCCTCATGACTGAAGAAATCATTGCCATGTTTGATAAACAATTAATGCTGATTTGTCATCTCATTAGTTGGGGAAGGTTGTATTTTTACTCTTGCTATTGCACTCAACAGTTTACTTATTTCTTCTTCCCTGTCTCCAGCTGAAGTTAGCAGAGCTGCAAGAACTAGTCATGCAACTGGTGAGTGAGAGGAATGCGTGGTACAGCAAGTATGTCAATGCAGTACAGAACCCAGACATGCTGAACAGGGAAATTAACCAGAACACAGCACCAGCAGAACAGCGAATAGAACTCAATGCTACGGATGGAGAAGGTAAAAAGCATACCACATTTCTTTCACTTTACTCCAAAATGGTGCACATATGAGCTTTGTGCTTGTATTTTTTGTGACAGCAGCAGTATCACTGAATTTAATTTTGCATATTGAAATTATATATTTCTTCCAAGAGCCAGTTCTTCTGTGGCTGTAAAATTATTTTGCTGTCTGTACAGATGCTTGTGAGAATGCTTAATTATCCAAATGAGATGTTCATCATTCCCACTGCCTCATTGGCATTTTGGGAGATCTGCCATGGTAACCCACTACTACCCAGCTTTCAAAAGCTTATGTTGTCCTCCATCTCTTTTCCTATGAGAGCTGATTGGCTGGGAATATCCTGAGAGGGAAGGCCACAGCTGTCACAGGAAGCGAGTGCTCAGTCTTTTTTTTTATACCATCCAAAGAAAAAGTTTTCTGACTTTTCACAGGATCCAGTGCTGATTTCTCTGGTTTATTGATCAGATAAGCCCCATTCCTCTCATTTTATTATTATATTTATTGTCTATTTCTATTTAAAAACATTTATTTTAATATTTTATTTCTACCAGAATTTCTGTTTGTAGCAGTGTTTGGCTTCTATTTTTGACAGATGTTTTACTTTTTCTGAGGAAACATTCAGTATTTCTTTCAGAAGTGTGCAGTGTGCGAGTTCTTTTAGATACTAGAGGCTTGTCTTTACTATTATTACCCTGCTTTATTTTGGACAAGATAATATTGCATAACTTGGATTTCTTTCAGGATTTCTATATTATGTACTATATGTATGATTCTGCTCTGTGTGTGTTTTAACATCAGATCTCGATTTTACCTCCAGTTAAGTTATTTGAATGTGCTGTAGTGATTTTAGTTCTCTGACAAGAAACTGTAGTTTAAATTGTTAAACCTTAGTTTATGGCAATTTAATGTGGTTAAAGTGTGTGCAGCAAATTCTCAACACTGGTTTTGTCACATTGGTTGCTTTGGTGTTTGGACTGTGTGTACTGGAAATTCTTTAATTCTATCAGTTGTAAAAGAGTTATGAACACATTTCAAACTGTTTTTGTGATGATAGCAAAGTTTGAGTGTAGCTGTGTGAGAACATACTTATGATTAGAAACTTTAAGTGCTTATTGTGATGCATTATCAATACTGTCATTTTATTACTCTAGTTGGTGTTCTCTCCCCTGACTTCCTAACTCAGCCCCCCCAAATCATATCCATTTGCACCTAAAAAGAAAAAAACAAAAATAAATGTCTGTTTGACCTACAGCCCCATCTCCCTGTAGTGTAGCTTTGCTGGCCACTGTGGAGTCAGGGTTAGACACATCTTCTGGGGCTGTTACACTACCTGGCGCAGGTATTTGAGAATCAAACCCTTTAAACTAAAGAGTAGTCTAGAGTAGGAGTCCCCTTGCAAGACAATACTCTGTCCGTAGATATTTTATCTAGTAGTGAAGTTCACATGGAAAAGAAACAGAAATGTTTGCTATAGAAATGCTTGCAGAAATAATACGCAATAATCCAAGAATAAAAGGAATAGAAGAAGTTTATGACCAGTACATATCTAAAATAATGCTTTTTGCTGATGATATTTTATTAACCCTATCAAACTCCAGAGAATCATTAGGAGAGCTAGAAGAAGTAATGGAAACATTTTATAAGATTTCAGGTCTACACTTTAATAAAGCAAAATCAAAATTTCTATTTTTAAATAAGAAAATAGACCTACAAGTTACAGATAAATCCATCATAAGAAAACAAGACCTTACGCTAAATTATTTAGGAATAGTGTTATGCAAAAATATAAACAAAACAATATTAATAAATTATAAAAACATTATCGAAACAATCAAAATATATGTAGAAAAATGGAACCAAATTATATTAACTTTTAAAGACAGATTGCAATTAATAAAATGGTCTTATTGCCAAAAATACTATATGTAGCATTAGCAATACAGTTAATTCCTGAAAGATGCATTCTTAAATAAATAAACTCATGTTTAATAAAATGTTTATGGTATCCCAAAAAGAATAGAGTAGCTCTAACTCATCACATTAGACCCTGGAAACGAGGATTGAACTTCCCAGAAATGGAAACATATATAAAAGCATCTGTGCTTAAAACTACAATAGACTGGATAAACCCAAATTATTTTGCCAACTGGAAAGAATTAACAACGGCTATATTAACAAATGAATGTAATCTGTTAAAAAAAAATTAATAGTAGACAAATCAAGCAAACCGTGGTACATACTATGCCTAAGTATACAATATAATATAACAAAACCTTCTAAAACAACATTGATTAATCATTACATCAATTCGTTTAGGAAACTTATCAATGCAAACATAGCTCTAAAACTTTGGTTTGACCTTTTACCCCCATTTACCATCACTAAGAACTTTCTTCACAAAATGTATAAGGAAACAATAACCTCCTGGGAACAAAATGGATTCTTATGCTGATTTCAATGTGTAAATAAGTTAAATGTTTTAGATATAGATGTGATAAATACTGCTTACAATATTCCAACACAGGACTGGTTAACCTTAAAAAGCATTCTAATGTACACTCAAAATTTATTCAGATGAATTAATAATTCCTCATTTAAAGATATTCCAAATCTAATACGTTTTCTGTATGAATTTATATATAATAGTTGTGAAAAGAAAAATTCCATTTCAAATCTATATAAAGAGTTAATAAAATATAAAACAATTCCCAAACCGTCATACTGGCAGATGTTCTTCGTGTTTCACTGTTGCAGTCATTACATTTGGGTTATCTGCTTGCAGTGACCCTCAGTCTGCCTGATTAACAGAGTCTTGGGTCCTGCGTCGGTTGCTGTCCCTTTTTCCATGACGTCAGATCGTCAGGGGTATAAAACATGCAACCGACGCCATTACACCAGTCATTCTTGCCATACGGTGCCCGAAGCAGAAGCAGTTCGCAAGTACCGGTCGGCCGACTCCTAAAATTTTCATTTTCGAGTTTCAGAACCAAAGTCTTCAACTAAATCTAAGTACCCCGTTGGGGAAACTTTCTTGCTCCTTACCGATGTCAGTAAAAGTTGCTAATTGCATTACTTGTGGAAAGCAAATACCTCATAAAGATTTTTATTCGTACTGTATTCCTCACCTAGGCCCTGACCACGACGTACCTTGCTGTCGGTTTTCTGCTTTATTTAATCAGCAGACTATCCGTCTGTATATTTTCGCCTCTAAATATTTCAGTTCTCGGTTTAATTATCCAGAAATGTCGTCGGTTAGCCATCCGACTACCGGAATTCAGAAAAAACGCAAGGACAAAGACAGAGACAGGCCGCCGAGGTCTAAAACTGCCGGCAGCGCTTCTCCTAAGCCAGTCGCCAGTTCACCGGTACTCATTGAGGCGCTTTTGCAGCCCCTGATACCTGCTACTTCTGATTCGCAGGCCTCTACTGAGACCCATTTGGAGTCTGGTATGCCGCGTGATGCTTCAACTGTGGAACCTGCGGATGTCTCTTCCTTGGATGGGTCTGGAGCCGCTGTGCAGGCACCGGCTTCTGAGGGTGTATTCAGGCCTATAGACCTGCATATTAAACCAACACCTCCTTCTTTTATTCCTAAATCTCTAACCATGCTTAAAAAAGCGACGCCCAGGCTGCATGCTCAGGCCTCTATGCCTAAGAAACAAATGATAAGAATGGCTGAAGATCTTATAACTCTAATCAGGGGAAGCCAGTCTCCCCCTTCTAAGAGACCTAGGACTGAAGTTGTTTATGAATCGTCTGACCAGGATTCTGATTTTTCTGATTCTTCTGATGATCTGGATTTGCCCTTATCTACTTATGAGGATTCTGATGCAGAGGACTCTATTCCCTCTGCTTCCTCTCCAGAGGATCTTTCTTTTGGTGAAACCTTACATACTCTAAGGGAGCATTTCCACTGGGAAAGCCAGGATTTTTCTGATTCAAAAAAGAGGCTTAGGGATTTCTTACTCCTGCCTCAGCATAGGGCTTTAGCTATCTCTCCTGTACTAGACATTGTTGATGATGCTTTTTCAGAATCTAGTTTGGCCCCTGATTCTTTGCCTCCTGCTCCCAGAAAACCTGACAGATATTACAGGGTTCCCGATTCTCACAAGTTCCTTTTTAAAAATCCTACTGCGGATCCAGGGACTATTTCACAGGGACCCAAGGGCATTAAGGCTGCTACTGCTAAAAATCCTACCCCTTCTGATAGAGACTCCAGGGCACTGGATAGATGGGGTAAGAAGGTTTACACTTCTGCAACCTTGGCCATTAGGGCTTTAAACTGCCAGTTTCATATATTATTGGATTGCTTAAACAGAAAATGATGATTCCTGACTGTGCGGAAAATAAAGAATTACAGGATTTAATGCATTTTGCTGAACAGGTTGGAAAACATACTTTGCAATGTGGATTTGATTCTTTAGAGGCCTCTTGCAGGGCTGCTGTTACTGGGTCTGTGCTCAGAAGGCATGCTTGGCTTAACGAGCAATCTTTGAATGATCATGTTAAAGCTAAATTGTTGAATGCTCCCTTAAATCTGGACCGCTTGTTTGACAACAAGACTGAGGAAGTTCTTAAAAAGATGGAAGGTAAAGCTAAATCCATGCAAACTGTTAAAGATTTCTTACAAGTTCAGCCTCCTAGATTTAGTAGGCAGTGGCCCTCTAAGAATTGGTCCTTTCCAGCCCCTTCCAGGTCTTCCCAAGCCAAACCCAGACATAGCAGAAACCCCAGGTTTCAGTCCCCGGGGACACACAAGACTAAGCAGTGGGGGGTTGCCACACCCAAATCAGGGAGTAGTAAGACTCCCCCCTATGGAAAACTGTCTCAATTACTTGTTTTTAAAACTTCCAAGCACTTCCCAACTGAATGCTCCTTTAGGCGGAAAGATAGGTCTGCAGACCAAAAATTATGGGCTCATTACCCAGGACAAATGGGTTTTAAGTATAGTGTCCCAAGGATACAAATTTCACTTCCACACCTTACCAACTCCAAGCGGGTGGCCAGATCTACCCCTAAATCAGTGGGCAGAGGCCCAAAATCAAATACTCTCTCTCTTAAGCATGGGGGCTATTCGGTTGGTACCAGAAGAGGAAAAGGGACAAGGGTTCTATTCGAGACTTTTCCTGGTACCCAGAAAAGGCAATACATGGCGTCCTATCCTGGACCTTTCTACTCTAAACACCTTTCTGGTGATTCTAAAATTCAAGATGCTGACTCTTCATCAGCTGCTTCCTATGCTAGGCAAAGATGCATGGTTGTCAACACTAGACTTAAAAGAAGCATACCTGCACATCCCTATCAGGGGGGTTTGCAGAAGATACCTACACTTCAAAGCAGGCAGCGTGCACTATCAGTTCCCTGCACTGCCCTTTGGCTTATCTACTGCGCCCAGGGTATTCACAAAGTGACTAGCTTCAGTCATTTGCATTCTGCAGGCAAATAAATATTCAAATATACCCATACTTGGACGATTGTCTAATTCAGGCAGAAAGCCAGGACATACTTTTGAATCATCTAGCCTTTGTTCAAAGCGTACTGACTTGTCTGGGGTACACCATAAACAAAAAGAAGTCACACCTGGTACCCTGTCAACAAATTATATTCCTGGGAGCAAGCTTGAACACAACTTCCCAGATGGCTTTTCTCACGCCAGAGAAACAGATTCATTTGACAACCTACTTCAAACAAGTGGCCACAAGAACCCAGTTATGTGCAAGGAAAATACTGCAAGCTTTGAGGTTCATGGCTTCCTGCATTCTTCTAATTCCATATACAAGGCTGCATATGAGGAAACTACAATGGTATCTCAAAAGCCTATGGTGTCAACATTCACAGGATCTAGAAGCAATGATTCCTATCCTACCTTGTCTACGCCTAGAGTTTCTTTGGTGGGCAGAGGCTTGCCACCAAAACAGGGGACTACCATTCACACTACCCCCTGCCACCCAAACCTTAACAAAGGATGCTTCAGACAATGCATGGGTGGCCCACCGGCAGAGAAGTGCATTCAGGGCAAATGGAACCCAAGTCAAATGCTCCTACACATACATCAAAAGAAAATTTTAGCTGTACAGAATGCTCTGACAGCCTTCAAGGACCACATTCTTCCAGGACAATTAATGGTAAAGACGGACAACACCATGGTCATATGGTACATAAACAAGCAGGGGGGTGCACACTCTTACCCCCTCTACAGACTAGCCATGGCATTATGGAACACAGCCTTGAGCTACCAAGTGAATCTACAAGCTCAATTCCTGCCAGGAAAACTAAATACACTGGCAGATGGACTAAGCAGAAACCTCATGGACCCACACGAGTGGAAACTGGAACCAGGGAATTTTCAACATGTTGACAAGCAAATGGGGGAGCCCAGAAATAGAACTATTTGCCTCTCCCCAGAATCATCAGTTGGACAAATTTTGCACAAGGAGTCCCCACAAACTAGCTTGGAAAGTGGATGCTTTATCCTTCAGCTGGAAAAACCTATCAGTTTATGCATTTCCTCCTCTACCTCTGCTCTCCAAGGTACTACTAAAGATCAAACAGGACAAGCCAAGGACGATTTTAATTGCACCAGACTGGCCATGCCAACACTGGTAACCCCTCCTGCGCAGTGTTGCACGCTTGGCCTCATGGCACCTGCCTCAGACTCCTTCCCTGTTGTCTCAGCAGGAGAACCAGATTCTGCACCCTCAGCTGCAAACCCTGAACCTAGCAGCCTGGCTAATTACCTAATCTCTCCTTTACCACCTCTCAGTTCCATACATACTTTCACCAAGCATTATCATTTGCCAATTTTCTCTAAATCCAGAGCTGGTTTTGCCACTGCAGTCTTGCAGGGCCTTATAGCCAGTCCTAATTCTATTTAAATTCCTCCTCCCAACCTTAGCTTTGGGAAACTACCCAAATGTAATGACTGCAACAGTGAAACACGAAGAACATAGTACAGTTGTGTGCACTTACCGTCAATGTCGATGTCCGAGTGTATTCACTGTTGCAATCCTGGTTACCCTCCCTCCAGCCCCCTTTCTTCTTTTGGCTGTACCTCTACTCTCACTTACTATGCTCAAAAAGCTTTTTGGTGTATTTGCTTTTTTGTTGGAGGTATATCATTGTATTACAGATTTAATTGCTTCCCATTGGGGGGCACCTGACATCTGGGGCAAGAAAAACTGATGTAATGGTGTCGGCTGCATGTTTTATACCCCTGACGATCTGACATAATTTAAGGAAGGGGACAGCAACCGACGCAGGACCCAAGACTTTGTTAATCAGGCCGACTGAGGGCTACTGCAAGCAGATAATCCAAATGTAATGACTGCAACAGTGAATACACCCGAACAGCTACATTTATGGCTAGTGTACACAACTGTACTTTCTTAACAAAAGGTCAGTCATTGCAGTTAACAGAAGAAATTAAAAGTAACATCTTACTATCAGTTAATTACACCTCTAACACACAGTACTGGAAAATATTTAACTGGAAATACTTACATAGAGCATTTTTAACACCAGATAGAATTAAAAAGATCAGTACTACTAAAAATGTTTTTTGCTGGAGGTGTGAAAGGTCAAGTAAAGCAGACTGGATTCATATTATTTGTGAATGTAATAAAATTAAATCATATTGGAATGGAATCAATCATTTTTTACAAGCTTTATTTAATGAATCCTTTACCTTAACTAAAGTATTGATAATACTAAATGTAAATGAAGGTCCCTACCAGAATAAGACAAATATGTATTTGATATGGACAATACTTGCTATATCTAGGAAATGTGTAACCAGAAGGTGGGATTCAAATACACCCCCGACCTTGGAAGAATCCTACACTTTACTGAAGACAACTGCATTGATGGAAATAAAAATTAAAGAACTACGAATCTATCCCAGGCCATTGGTAAATAATCCTTGCAAGAAAGATATATCTTTGTTGGACACACTGCAATAATCATTATTGTATCTCTGATAACTGATCTGTTAATTCTATATTTAATAACATACAGTGTATATAATTGAAAGTCAGGCTGTTGTAAATATTGTATATAGTTTAAAATGATGTTTAAAAATATTATGCAAATGTTATTTTAATTGAAAATAAAAAAAAATATCTGAGGAAAAAAAAGAAACAGAAATGTCATTATACAGCTGGCAAACAGGTCATAGCTGTCTGTAAGGCTGATGTGGTTTCCTTGGCTGAGAGTGTTCTACAGACAGCTAATTCTGATGGTTGTGTTCCCATACATAGCATTAGTGCTAGTTTGGCTACAGACCTTTTGTTGTTTCAGAGAATGATGAGGAATCTGAGGCAATGGCGATTTCCTAGTTGACCCCAAGTCCAGTTACTCTGATTCTTTGGAAGGTGAACCTGAGTTAGTTGAACCTGAGCTTAAGTCTGGGCTCAAGTCTGAACAAGTGTTTACTTTTCCTTCATATGATTGCTAGATTTAGTGATACCTTGCTTGAGAGTAGTCAGGAACTACCCCAGAGCTAGGTTCATAGGTTAGTACTAGGCTATCGGCCCTAGGGCCTATGCAGGCCTAGCCATAACAATTCCCTGGATATTTCTTCCCACAATATTTACTTCTCTGGACCCCTATCTAGCAGGGTGACTGACATGATCCCCGGGGTGAATTTCCTATCTCCCATCCAGTCATCAAGGTTCCTTTTGAAGAGGGCTAATGAGGCGCTCTGCTTGACATGTATGGGCAGTCTATTCCAGAGTATGGGGAGTCTCTGGGTCAGGAACCTATCCCTCCAGCATGTTTTGTTCATTATGATGACAAGGTTTAGATCCCTGGAGCGTGTGGCTCTGAGGAATTGCGATTTCTTTAAGTGGAGCATGCACAACAGCTCAGGGTTTGACATGGCCTTGTATGTTAAGGAGAGATCGCCTCTGAGTAGACTATATGCCACAGAGTATAGCTGGAGTTTTTTTAGACGGTCAGCATATGGCATCTGCTTTAGGCCTGTGATTCTTTTAGTGAGGTATTTCTGCGGCCTTTCCAGCTGTTGCAGATGTCTTGTGAGGTACATACCAAATGGGGCAATGTTAAGTTGTCTATCTCACCTTCATTCTTGCTGGATGGGTTCGGAGCCGATCCTCGGCTCCGACTCGGCCAATACTAAAGCTCGAGAGCCAATTCCACCGGCTCGAGGCTTCCCTATATCCCACAATGCTAGGCGGTAACTACCCAGATCTCGTTTGCCGCTTAGCTGACGAGGTGCTTTTCTACCGGCTCTGGCAGGTTAGTGGAAAATATTTTCTATTTTCACACATCTTTAGACCCCTATTATTTACCTTGGTATAACTTTTAGTTTTAATTCTCTATTTCATTAGATCGACCCTCTTTTGCCCATAATCCCTTCCTTTATCCCCCTTTAACTTTAGGCCTTAGGCCCCTTCCCCTCCTTCTCCTAGTCCTTTAGTGTGACTGAAAATTAATATATTTTTCTTAAAGGCCTGTGTGTGTGAGTGTTTCTTTCTTAGGCCTTTAGTATATCTAAGGACTCCAAGGTCTCAGGCTTCAGAAGTGTGACTTGTGCTGTCAGAAAATGTCTCTGACAGACGGTCACACTTCTTGTGTGTATTGCCTGGGACCTTTGCACCTGCAGGACTCATGTGCTGTGTGCCATGGTTTCAGCCCTAGAGTCCTGCAGGAACACAAAAAATAAATTGATTTTGCATGGCTTTTTAAAGCCTGAAGGCCCCCCGACCCATTCTGAGTCGGGGAAGCCTTCTAAGACTTCCAGACAGTCGGCTCAGGCTTCTGAGCCGTCCTCTGGAAGCATCAAAACTGCTTTGACATCTGCTCCGGCTGGAGCCGATGTTTCCAAGTCTCATACTGTTACCTCGGCTCCAGCCGGAGCCGAGGCTGATAAGACTCAGTTGGCTCCGATACTTTTATCGGAGCAACCTTCGAGGAAGAGGTCTAGGTCCCCCTCCATCGGCTCCGTCCACTTGGCACCGGGATCTCCTCTTCTTTTGGAACGGAGCCATAGATCGCATTCCTCATGGTCTTCCAGGCTATCTGACCATGATTTACAAAGGGTAGTGAGTAGACTTCTCAAGTCCGAGGCACTGGCCCAAATGCTGCATAGCCCGACTCAACAGTCAGCGGCTATTTCCGTCCCTCAATGTGTTCCTCCTCCGACTCCTTTGAGCTCGGAGCCGGGGCTCATCGGAGCCATGACTGTCGGCGTGTCGGAACCAATACCTTCCTTTTCGGCTCCGTCGTCTGCTCCGATCTCCTCTTTGGATGGATCTCGGCGCCGAGCTTCCCTCGTCGGCTCCGAGGGGGCGAGTGGCATTGGACCCTTGTCTGACCCCGCTCTCCCTCTCGGGGCTTCAGCGCTGGTGAGTTCGGCTCTGACATCGGCCTCGGAGCCATACCTGTCGGTGCCGGGGGGGGTCTTTGTCTCTTAGGAGCGGGAACCTCCGGCCTTGCCCGATAGGGGTGCCTTCGAGGTCATGCGGAGGGTGCTAGAACCAGTGTCTGCCCCACAGTCTGCTCCATCAGCCCCTCCATCTTCAGTGCTTGCGGTGATTTCTACCCACCCCCTTGCATCAGACCACAGAGCGCCAACTCCTCGAGTTTCCCCATTGGGAATTTCCTCCTCTTCCAAGGCCTCTCCTGACCCGGTAGGAGAACCCCCTAGAAAGAGGCAGTGTAAGAGGAAGCACATTGACTCCCCTGAGTCTATCACCTCTGACACTGACTTAGAGGAATCTGAAGATTCCCCTCGATCCCCCTCTGAGGATGTCTCCTTTGCTGACATCCTTGAGATCCTGAAACAGAGGGGGAACTGGCCAGCCCTTAACCCTTCAGAGGATGAGTTAGTGTACCTTGAGGCGTTCGGCTCTCGCCCTTCCACCTCCTGGGTGTCTCCTCCCTTTGACCTTCTTATGGAAGTGGTGGCAAGGAAGGTCTGGACGGCCCCTGATTCAGTGGAACCCACCCCAAGGAGGCCGTCAAAGTTTATTACTGCCCCTAAAGATAAAGACTTTTTATCTAAAGGTGTCCCCGTCGATGCCATGGTGGTGGCCGTGGCCACTAAGAAGGAGTTAGCCAATCCTTTGGTACCTGTCCATCCTCCTAATAAGGAATCTAGGACCATGGACAGGTACGGTAAGCGGATGTTCTCATCAGCGACCTTTTCGATGCGGTCGCTCGTCTCCAGAGAGATTTACTCAAGGATACGGGTGAAGCGATAAAAGGATCCAACAGCTGAGGGGTTCCAAGACAGAATGAACTCCCAGTTGGCAACCCTGAACTCCATCGTTAACTCCTCCATGCGGCTCATCTCATATGCTGCAGATGGGGCGAGTAGAGCCGCAGGCACAGGCGTTGCCTTACGACGTCACGCCTGGATGCGGCTGTGCAACTTTGCGGACCCTTTCAAGGCGTCCTTCACCAATTCCCCCTTTGATGGATCATCCTTGTTTTGTCCTCAGGTGAAGGATACATTGACTAGGTGCGAGGTGGAAGGTAAGACTCTCTCTGCCGTGGGAGTCCATTTTTCTACCCCTTCTAGGCCTTATCCCAAAGGTCAGAGGGGAGGGAAAATGTGGTTCCGCAAACAAACACAGGGAGTCTCATCTGATGCACAAGGTCGATTCCCCTCTAGAGGCAGAGGGGGGAATAACAATAGATGCCACCCTAGAGGCAGAGGAGGTCCGCAAAACCAGGGTAGCAGAGAAACTTTCTCTGATAAACCCTTTCAGCATCCCTGAGGAGCTGCCCGACTGTCCACCTTCGGAGGCAGTCGGGGGAAGATTATTCCTGTACCCAAAAGCCTGGCTTTCCCTTACACAAGACAAATGGGTACAGTCGATCATATCCTAGGGTTACAAAATTCCCTTTATTCACATTCCATCCCAACCCAAAGGATCCCTTCCAGACGTTCCACCCAGTCTATGGGAACAAGCAGCACTAGAAATTTCAAAGCTGCTATCAAAAAGAGCTATCCAGTCAGTCCGAGCAGACCAACAAGGATCCGGAATCTACTCCAAATTCTTTTTGGTACCAAAAAAAACAGGGGACTGGAGACCCATACTGGATCTCCGCAACTTAAACAAGTATGTCAGAAAAACAAAATTCCGGATGGTCACGCTACAGTCCATTCTACCCGTCTTGGGTCAGGACAATTGGATCTGCTTGATAGATCTTCAGGACGTGTACTACCATATCAAGATGAACAGACACTCCAGGACCTTTTTCCGCTTCAGGCTGGGAGCCAGTCACTACCAGTTCAGAGCCCTGCCCTTTGGTCTCACTACAGCCCCCCGAGTGTTTACCAAATGCGTGGCAGTGGTCGCGGCTCACTTGAGACGTCAAGGATTCCAGGTGTTTCCATATTTAGATGACTGGCTCCTTACTGCCACCACCAGAAATCAACTACTTCTATCCAGAGACTTCACTATCCAAACTTGCCAAGCTCTAGGCATTTCAATAAATTTCGAAAAATCTGCCTTGTCGCCTTGTCAATCTATTAGGCTCCACCTTAGACACACTCAATCTTTCAGCCAGACTTGGAGCAAAGAGTGTCAGACATCCGCAAGCAAGTTTACCTTCTCTTACAATGCAAAAAAGTCAAAGCCAGACTAGTTTTGAAGGTATTAGGACTCATGGCAGCAGCTATCCCCCTTCTCCCCTTAGCTCGCTTCCACATGAGGATCCTCCAGTGGATGCTGTTTACTCAATGGTCCTTCCAACAGCTCCCGATGTCCCACACCATATTGATAACTCAATCATGCAAGAATCAACTGTCTTGGTGGATCACATCACCTCAGGTTCTCCAAGGAAGACCCTTCACACATCCCCCCCCAGTCGCCACGTTGACAACAGACGCCTCCCTGATCGGGGGGGGGGGGGGGGGCATTATCAGGACTGGACAGTCCAGGGCACGTGGCAACCTTTCGAGTGCCACTTGCACATAAATGTCTTAGAGATGAGAGCAGTGCTTTTAGCGTTGCAAGCCCTTCACAACTCTCTTCCCACAGGGACTATTGCAATTAAGACAGAAAACATGTCCGTAGTGTGGTACATCAACAAACAAGGCAGAACCAGATCATACCCCTTATGTCGAGAGGCACTCAGACTTTGGCAATGGGCGATCTCTTCTCAGCGTTTTCTGGTAGCAACGCACATTCCCGGGAAGTCCAGCGTGATTGCAGACAAGTTGAGCAGGGCAATTCTCATGCCCCACGAGTGGTCTCTGAAGAAATCAGTATTGGAAGAAGTGTTCCAAAGATGGGGCCAGCCTTGCTGCGATCTTTTTGCTACTCCCCAAAACAGCAAGTGTCACGACTTCTTCACTCTCTTCCCGTTACCAGGCCATCCCACCAGAGATGCTCTAGTCCACGATTGGCCCCGGGGACTTCTGTATGCTTTTCCCCCTTTTCCACTGATAACTCAACTAATTCAGAAAGCCATCGCTTTGAGAGTGACAATGATCCTCATTGCCCCTTACTGGCCTCGACAGATATGGTTTCCGTTCCTTCATCGTTACCTTTTGGAGCAGCCTTGGCATCTGGACCCAGTGCCAGATCTGTTGACCCACCAGTCGGGCCAGCTGCACCAATCTCTTCATTCGCTCAACCTCACAGCGTGGTTTCTCCGATTCCGACCTTAGCCAGGCTTCCCTTAATATCTCGCTCGGTCCGAGATATCTTGATAGCCTCTCATAAATTTTCTACCCGGAAGATTTATAATAGCAAATGGAAACACTTCTCCTTTTTGGCAACATCAAAAAATATAGATCCCTTCACTGCACCTATCCAGTCTATTCTAGACTTTCTAGCAGAACTTTTTCATTTAGGCTCTTCTTCATCTACCATTAGAGTTCAACTGGCTGCTATATCTAATTATCATGTAGGTGTCTCTGAGTCTAGCATCATGGCTCACAAGCTCTGCAAAGCCTTTTTAAGGGGCGTTTTTCTTCTCAAACCTCCAATCAAAGATCCCCCGCCTCAATGGGACCTGAACTTGGTTCTGGCATCCTTAATCCTCCCCCCTTTCGAACCAGCGGCTTCATGATGTCCTTCAAGGATGCATCTGCAGTCCTAACAAATGGGTTGTCCTGTCGTCAGGCAGCCCTTCGGCCGGATTCCAAAGTCTGGGTCTGGCCTCGGCTGGTGTCGCGACTTCACCGGCGCCATCTCTGCTGGGTCTCGTATAAAGGCATCAGACGCCATTTTTCCTTCTTCTTTTTCTGCCGCTGCGGCAGCAAGCAGAAGCTGTTGGTCGGTCAGATCCAGAGATTACTACTACCGAATACAGACTTCTGACTCTTTCTTGCCTCAGCCGATGTCAGAAAAAGTAAATAACTGTTTAACTTGGGAAACAAATACCTCATAAAGATTTCCACTCTTGCTGCTTACCTTGTTTAGGCCCAGACCACGTAGCAGCCTGTTTAGCCTGTGCTTCCTTCAACGAGTTTGCTGAACAGTTTTCGCTCAGATTTTACATAATGGATCCTCCGACTTCTCAAATTGTTAAAAACGAAACCGCGGTTAAGCAAAGTCAATCTTCAGCCGAATCCATGACTACTACCGGGGCTCCTGCTACCCTAGTTGAATCGGCCTCTGAAGTTTTGCCTACTAATGTGGTTCCTATAGAATTATCAGACACCATCCCTTTGATGTCTCTACCCCAGCACGTGGTGCTGCTAGGCCTGTAGCCATGTCTATTAAGGCCTTTGCCAGGGCTAAAGCCGCCAAAACTGCTAAATCAGTGCCAGTTAAGCCCCCCTCACACAGGCCCAGTTCCAGTTCTCAAATGCTTACTCTGGCAGAGGATCTCATCTCTTTAATTAGGGGATCCCAATCTCACCCAGACAGGGCCCCTCAGCCTCCAGAAAAGAGACCTAGAGCAGAGCCCCCAGAGCCAGTGTCCTCAGATGATTCTTCTGATGACTCAGACATTACAGACCATCCAGAGGCTCCTTTTTCTACTTATGAAGATTCCGATGCTGAAGAATCTATTCCATCTGCCTCTCCACCAGATGAATTTTCCTTTGGGGAAACCTTACATGCCATGAGAGAGCAATTCCAATGGCAGGGACAAGATTTCTCAGATTCAAGAAAAAGGCTTAGGACTTTTCTACACTTAACATAGGGCCGTAGCTATACCTCCAGTTCTGCCTGTTGTGGATGATTCATTTAATGATGTTTGCACTGCTCCTGATACTTTACCTCCAGCCTCTGCCAAACCAGATAGGTTTTACAGGGTACCGGACACTCATCACCACCTATACAAGGCCCCACTTGCAGATCCCGAGACTATCTCCCAGGGCCTAAGGCAGTAGCCGACCTCAGCAAAACCCTCTCCCTTCTGAAAGGAATCCAGGTCCTTAGAGATGGGGTAAAAGTTTACACCTCTGCTACTCTATCAGCTAGAGCTTTGAACTGTCAGTTTCATATGATCCAATACCAAGAGTTTATGCTTGATCAGTTAACTAAGAAACTGTCCTCTGATGACTCCTTAGATAAGAAATATGTTTTAGAAATGTTGAATAACATTCAGCAGGTTAGTAACCATTCTTTAAAATGTGGCTATGATGCACTGGAGGCTTCATTTAGATCAGCCATGACTGGCACAGTTATAAGAAGGCATGCATGGTTGAAAGAATAGGTCTTGCCGGATCATGTTAAAGCAAAGCTGTTAGATGCTCCTATGGATAAGGCCAGTCTATTTGGTTCTCCTGCTCAGCAAGTAATGAAGAAATGGAAGAGAAGGCAAAATCTGTACAAACAGTTAAAGATTTCTTACAGGTTCAGCCCCCAAGGTTTAGCAGAAACTGGCCTTCCAAAAATTGGTCCTTCAGACTCCTCTAAATCTCAGAGACCAGAGGCAGAAATCAATCCAGAGGAGGTGCCTACAGAGGAGGCAATAACCAGCGGTACAGACACAACCACTGCCACTGCAACAGGACAATCACAGTGACTTGGCTCTGACACCGCCTACCAGGAACAAATAGCAGCAAGTTAGCCTTATTTTCAAAAAATTGGCACTATATCACAAAGACAAGTGGATTTTGCAGACCATAGACCAAGGCTACAGGTTTCGAATGCCAAACCTACCTCCAAACCAGAAAACAGAAGCTCTAAAGCAGATAGCTCAATTAACAAAGATGAGAGCTGTGGAAAGAGTACCACCAACAGAACAGGGCAAAGGATTCTACTCCAGACTCTCCTAGTACCAAGAAAAAGAAAAGTTGGAGACCTATTCTACATTCATCATTGTCCCAAAATTCAAACATGCTGGGCAAGGAGTGTTGGCTGGTAACTCTAGATCTCAAGGAGGCATACCTGCTTGCAGAAGATACCTCAGATTTCTTGCAGGATCAGAGCATTATCAATTCTCAGCATTGCCCTTTGGCTTATCTACTCCAAATTTATCCATACCAAGCAAGCTGACAAAAGACTTACAAAGGGTCATTTGCTTACTACAAGCCCTGGGATACACAGTCAATTTAAAAAGTCAAGACTGACACCATCCCAAACAAGAACATTCTTGGGTGCGGAATTGGACACAGTAAAACAGATGGCATTCCTAACTGCAGAAAACAAGAACAACTCCTCTTTACTTCTTGGCATTAACAAAGCAGAACAAACTAACAGCAAGGAAAGTACTGCAGGCCTTGGGCTTCATGGCATCATGCATAATCCTGGTCCCCATGCCAGACTGCATATGAGAAAGCTACAGTGGTACCTAAAGAATTTATGGTCTCAACACAGGCACAGCTTAGAAACAAATACCACTAATCCCATGCCTGAAACAAGAGTTCCTATGGTGGGCTCAAGCATGTCAGTCAAACCCAGGCTTGCCCTTCCACAACTTTCAAGCAAGCCAAACCATCACAACGGACGCCTCAGACCTAGGTTGGGGGCACACATGCTGGACAAATGCATACAAGGATTATGGACTCCAGACCAGCTGCACCTGCACATAAATCAAAAAGAAATGTTGGCAGTAAAACTAGCAATCCAGAATTTCAGACCATTCCTCAAAGAAGGCCATTTAATGATAAGGACAGACAACACCACAGTCATGTGGTACATCAACAAACAGGGAGGCACTCATTCATACCCCTATGCAGAATGACTCTGGACCTTTGGAATATGGCTCTGAGCTACAACATCCAGTTACAGGCAATATTTGTAAGAAAACATCCTAGCAGACATGTTGAGCAGAACTACCTCGGATGCTCACGAATGGATGCTACTCTTCAAGGCGAATGCCACAAATAGACCTATTCGTGACTCAATCACCAGCTCAAGAAATTCTGCACAAGGACATACCACCCACTTGCATGGAAGGTGGACTCTCTATCCTTCAGTTGGAAAGGCCTGACAGCATATGCATTTCCACCTCTTCCTTTGATGCACAAGGTACTACTGAAAATCAAAGAGGAACATCCAAGGATAATTCTGATAGCTCCAAATTGGCCAAGACAACACTGGTATCCATTGCTGAGGAGCATGTCTCGGGGAAGAACGTGGACCCTGATGCCTTTGATGTTAACTCAGAACGACTACAACATCATGCATCCAAACCTAAAAACTCTGCAACTGACTGCCTGGAACATTACATAACACCAACTAACCCAGATTTATCCCAAAGGGTTAAAGACATTATCCTTGAGGCCCGCAGACCTTCAACAAGAAGAAACTATGCAGGAAAATGGAAAAGGTTTGTCATTTGGAGTACTGAAAGAGGAAAAGATGTGTCAAAGATAGATATTGCTAACATCCTGGAGTACTTGGCAGAGCTTCTCCATACAGGCCTGTCCTATTCATCCATCAAGATACATGCATCAGCTATTTCTGCAGAATACAGCTTGATCCCCTGTCTTCTCACATCCTCTACTCAGGCAGTTCCTCAGAGGAATCAAGAATTTAAAACCTCCTAGGAAACCACCATTACCAGCATGGGACTTGAACTTTGTGCTAGAAAATTGACACTCCCTCCATTTGAACCAGCAGCAACAGCAGATCTTCAACACCTATCCTGGAAAACTGTTTTCCTACTGGCAATTACTTCAGCAAGAAGAGTTTCGAACTACAGGCCTTAATGGCAGTACAACCCTTCTAATCTTCCATCAAGATAGAGTGTCCATGAGAACTAATCCTACATTTATGCCTAAGGTGGTATCCAGAGTGTCTCTAAACCAGGCAATCCACCTACCTTCTTTCCCAATCCACAGAACAGGGGGGAAAGACTGCTGCATACCTTGGATGTACATAGACAGTTCTACCTGGACAGAACCAAGGGCAATAGAAAAACTGTCCAGCATTTAGTAGCTTATGCAACAGGAAGGGAAGGAAAAGCAATTTCCAAACAGACAATCTCCAAGTGGATAGGAAATTGCATAAGATTCTGTTACTCCTACCATGGAAAGCAAATTCCACAGAACATAAGACCTCACTCTACAAGGGCTACAGCCACTACCACAGCTTTCTGGAATGGCTACCAAGGACATTATTCTTGAACCTCCGTGCATACATTTGCCAAGCATTACACTATACTCTAGATCCCGAGCAGGGTTTGCCACTGCTGTATTGCAAGGATCCTAACTACACCATAATTCTTCTTCCTCCTCCCTAGTTTGGCTATGGTATTCTACCCATTTGTTAGACTGCAGATGCATCCTTGAAGGACATAGTACAGTTTTGTACCTACCATAAATGTAGATGTCCGAACAGGATAGCATCTGCAGTCCTCTGTGGTACTCCTAGGTATTTACCCTCCTAATAGCTAGCTAGGGATCTCTTATGGTGTATTTGTTTGTATATATGTACATACATGCTTATTTTTGGTGTTTGCCTACTATTTTTTTTGGAAACATTAGCATTTATCCAAAATTTAGTTTTCCAAGAGGGCAACTGGCATCTGGGGCAAGAAACACTGAGGAAAATGGCGTCGGCTGATGCCATGGTGAAGTGCGACACCAGCCGAGGCCAGATCCAGACTTTGGGCTGCCTGACGACAGGACAACCCATTTGTTAGGACTGCAGATGCTATCCTGTTCGGACATCTACATTTATGGTAGGTACAAAACTGTACTTTCTCTGAAGTTGCTTTCATGGAAGACACTTTTTCTGGTAGCCATAACTTCAGCGAGAAGGGTATCTGAACTCCATGCTCTGTGCAGTCGTCCTCCTTACTTAGTGTTTCACAAAGATAGGGTATCCCTCCGTACTAATACATCCTTTTTACCTAAGGTTTCCTCTCAAACAAACCTAAACCAAATGATTGATCTCCCCGTCTTTTTCCCTAACTATTCCAACAGGTCGGAACAAAAGCTACATTTTCTGGATGTTCACCGCCAACTTGGATGTTTAGACAGGACTAAACAATTCAGGAAATCTGATCAGCTTTTTCTATCGTATGCGGAAGGGAAATTGGGCCTTCCATTTACTAAAGTATCCCTTTCAAGATGGCTCACCTCTACAATTGCCTTCATCTATGAGATCAGACATCAAAAACTACCTTCAAGACCTAGAGCTCATTCAACTAGGGCATTAGCTACATCCATAGCTTTTCAGGATAGGCTGCCAATAGATTCCATTTGTGCAGCAGCCACTTGGGCTTCTCCTCATACCTTCATTTCACATTACAAATTGGACATGGCCTCCAGAAACCGTGCCACCTTTGGTTCCACTGTTCTCAAGAGTCTGTTCCGATAGGCCATCCGGGATAAGGTGCTAGGGACGTGGTCCCATCCAGCAAGAATGAAGGCGAGATAGACAACTTAACATTAAGAAGTTATGTACCTACCATAACGTTCCATGTTAGTTGTCTTCTTCTCGCCTTCTTTCTTGCGTCCCACCCTCCTTCCCCCAAGCCTGAACAGACAGATAGGAATTTATTTTGTGATCTTCCTCTGGAAGTTTTCATTCCCATACGTTCTAATTTCCCCTTTTGTTAGGTCTGGGATACCTTACACTCAGGTTTATATAGAGGTGGGTTACCTTTCTCCATACTATGGAGACTAGAATTGTTTGGTCTAGCTATCAAACGAAATCTGAGTAGTTACCGCCTAGCATTGTGGGATATAGGGGAGCCTCGAGCCGGTGGAATTAGCTCTCGAGCTTTAGTATTGGCCGAGTCGGAGCTGAGGATCGGCTCCGAACCCATCCAGCAAGAAAGAAGGTGAGAAGAAGACAACTAACATGGAACGTTATGGTAGGTACATAACTTCTTCTTATACTCTATAATGGGTCTGATGAGGGATGAGTACAGTGGGACAATGAACTCCTTTTTTCTGGATGAAAAGCCCTTAGTGATGAGGTGTGCCACATAGAAGGATTTCCTGACTCTTGTGGTGATGTGGTTATCGAAAGTGAGACCACTGTCCACCCGTGTCCCTAAGTCTCTCATCACACTTTCGATGTTTAGTGACCTGCCACCTATGTGGTAATTCATGGGTACATGTTTTTTTCCCAAAGGGGATAAATATACTTTTCATGGCATTAAGCTTGAGCCCATGGCTCTGGCACCAGGCATCTGTTTCTGTAAGGCCCGTTTGTAGAATATCCACATCATTTGGGGATTCAATAATGGCTCCCAGTTTGCAGTCATCTGCAAACTTTGTTAGCCAGAGTCCCTTAGTGTTGGCCTGTACTTCAGAGAAGTAGATGACAAACAAGAGTGGTCCCAGGACTGAACCCTGAGGTACTCCACTTGTCACTCGTCTGGAGCTGGATTTGGAGTCTGCTACTTTTACAGTGTGGGTTCTGCCAGTATACCTTTTGGCAATCCATCGAGTGACGTAGGGATTTATGCTCAGCTTAGTAAGTTTATCTAAGATTCCAGAGTGGGGGATGGTGTCGAAGGCCTTGGCGAGGTCCAGATAGGCTGTGTGGACCGCCTTACCCTCGTCCACAGCTCTGGAGACTGATTCGAAGAAGTCAATCAAATTCAGGAGACAAGATCGGCTCTTCACAAACCCAAACTGGGTGGGGTCCAGTGTTTGAAGGTTGCCAATATCTTTGTTTATAAGTTCCATGATAATGCATTCCATGCCCATGCAGGTCAGGCTTGTCAGACTGATGGGATGGTAGTTCCCGGGATCCAAGGTGGATCCTTCCCTGTGGAGCGGGATAACTGTAGCTGTGCGCCACTCAGTGGGCACGAAGCCTGAGGTGAGGCTATGATTAAAAATTACACTTGGGTGAGGTGCCAGTTCATTTTGTAGTTCATGTAGTACACAGCCTGGGATGTTATCTGGTCCCATGGATGCTGTATTCTTAGCTTTGAAGAGTGGAGTTTCTACCTGTGTGGCCATGATTATCGGAATTTAGCAATATTTTGGTATTGAGATGGGCCCTTTAGGGGGTGAGAGGGGGGTGAAGTTGGCACTAAATCGCTCTGCCAGGATATTGGCAATATCCTTGGGATCAGTATATTTAATGCCATTCTGTTGTAGCTCAGAGCGGATCTGAGCATTGCCATTTAGATTCTTGACAAAACTATAGAATGCCTTGTGGTTGTCTTTGGAATCTTTGGCAATTCTATTTTCGTAACTAACTTTTGAGGATTTTGAGGGATCTCAGCTTTACTGAGGCTGGTGAGGGAGTTTTTTGCATCCTGGGATTTTCCTCTTTTCTGCAACAGTTTCTAACTTCTGTTGTATAGTTTGTTTATAGCAGGGGACCACCAGATTGGCTTCCTTTTTTTGGAGAAGAGCATCTTGGTTCTATTTGGGATGGCACGATTCATGCACGAGTGGATGTGCTCGTACAGTGCCTTAGTGTAGGATTCTGCAGTCAAACTTTCATATCCCATATGTGTGGGTGTTGTGAAGAATGTCACTTCTGACTTCAGTAGCATGAAGTTGGCTTTGGAGAAGTTTTTTAAGGGGGTTTCCTTACTGGGGAGTAGAGGTGGGATGTGGATGTCAAGGGTGATTTGCTTATGGTCAGACCTGACCAATGAGGGGGTGACCACTGGTGTGGAGCATCTATCTCCCATGTTGGTAATGACCAGGTCTAGGATATTGGAGCCCCTTGATCCAGGGTGTTGGAATTTATAAATTCCAAGAACCGTTGGGAAAAGGAGTTGGTACCTGAGTAGTTTTCCCAATTAATGGCAGGGTAGTTGAAATCACCCAGTGTTAGGGTGTTTGGTTGTATCTTAATATTTTTCCCTATGTTTAGAAAGGTGTAGTGAGAATCTTGGGGCATGGTGGGGGATCTGTAGCAAGCTACAGTTTGGATTGCAGTCTTACCTAGTGTTAGTTTCACCTGGAGAATTTCAGATGCATTGTGTTGGGCAGCTAGCCTGGAGGTGTGAATATCCTTGGTGAATATGGACACTCCTCCACCTTTAGTGTTTTGGTCTTGGTTTGGTGGCCGAAAAGTGTGGTAAGAATTGTACCCTGGTATTGCAGGGGTGCTCTCTGGAGCCTTGAACCAGGTCTCAGTTACTGCACAGATATCAATGTTCTCCATTTTTAGGAGTGCCTTGAGAGAGTGCATTTTGAGGTTTAGACTTTTAGCATTGAGTAGCATTACCTTCAGATTTTGCATGTTTGTATCTGTTATGGTGGTGGTTTTATCCTTTGAACCTTGCCTAAAAAATGCGCTATAGGGGTGGCAAGAGCTTTAGCCAGTAACCTGAATCCCAGGGGTGACAGGTGCAGACCATCTCTGGCAAAGCATTGTGGTTTGTCGATCATGTCTTCCCAGGCAGACAAATACTGGATCCCCTTTGAATGACACCAGAAGCTTAGCCAATTGTTGAAGTCAGTCATTTTGTCCTTATACTGTGGTATCATTCTGGGCGGACAGGATGCTTCTCAGGGCTAGGGTCATACCTGCCTGGGTCACATGATCCAAGAGCTCTTCCATGTCTCTTCATGTACTCCAGGGAGGTACTTCTCAAGTCATTCACCCCAGCATGGACAATGACAGAGTCGTAGGCATGGAGGTACCCAATGCTTTGGGTATCCTCACCTCTCAAAAGCCTCTTGTGAAGATGTTTATAAAGCTGCTTGCAGTATACTAGTTTCTATTCTGGCAGTTCTTAAAAAGGCTCAGAAAATATAGGGTGGTCTTGGGTATGATATGTCTCTTCTCATTTGACTGCTGACTTGAAAGCAAATTTCTCCTCCCTGGTATGTCAACTTTGTTCTTGAAAAATTGTCCTTACCTCCTTTTGAACTTGCTTGTCAGGCTGATTTGTACTGGAGGACTGTTTTCCGTATTACTGTGACATCTGCAAGGCAAGTTTCTGAGCTTCATGCTGTTATGGTGAACCAACCCTATCTGATTTTTCACAAGGACTGGGTTGTGTTATGTACGAATTCATGCCTAAAGTCCTTTCTGAATTTACCTGGAATCAAGCCATCAATCTCACAGCATTCTATCATGCTCCAATAAATTAAGGAGAAAAGATTGTGTACCTTGGATGTGCACATGCAGATTAGGTACTACTTTGAGAGAACAAAGTCCTTTAGTTTGTTTCCTATATGAGGAGCTAAGAAAGGTCAACCTGTCTCTAAGCAAGCTATTGCAAGATGGTTGTCCTCTGCTATCATCACACGACTAGGGTCTTATCCTCTTCGATGTCATTATAAAGGGTTGGATTTTAGAAACATTCTAGCGGCAGCAGCCTGATCCTCTGTTCATGCCTTTACAAACCACTACAAACTGGATTCCTTTTCAAGGTCCAAAGCAGGCTTTGCTAGGACCATTCTCCAAGGGATCCTAAATGTTATCCTTCCACCTTCCAGGTAGGGTAAGCTTTGGGAATTTACCCAAAATGCCAATGAGGCAGTGAGAATGATGAACTTACCTGTAACAGTAGATTTTCAATTTTCTCATGGCCTTAGTGGCAGCAGCCACTTGCTAGCCCCCAAATTGTTTATTATAGCCTGTCCAGGCACGTTATGTTCGTCATACATACCTCTTAGCTGTACAGATTTTTGTAGAATGTCCATATTTTTTACTCATATTTTGGCCCATTTTTCATAAAAGTGTGTTTTTCCTGGTAAAATAAGTGGCAAATCATTAAAGACTGAATTTAGGAAATAATGACAGATATTTTAGTTTCAGACTTCATACACTTCAGAAAATTCATGTTAATGCAAAACCTGTTATTCTATCAACTGCCTAAGTTTGTAAGACCAATGTTTACAAATTGTCCCATTTTTAGGCCTGTGTCCCACTTTCATTGTGGCTTTGTCCAGATTTCTTGCTGTAAGAGGTTGAGAGGTATGTTGTCATAGCCATTTGCGAACCCACATTCCTAGACTCGTCCTTTTCACCTTGAGTTGCTGGTGTATATAAATCACAACTGTTGTAATCACACTAAGCACTCATCCATCTGGTAAATAAAAGATCTGTTTAATAAAAATATCTGAAATCCTGCACTTTACTACTTTGCAATTTTCCCAGTCATCAGAATAATCCCCAATATATCCCAGTCTGAAGGCACTGCAATTCCGTGTTTGTATGTTATAGATTTGATACTTATAGGCACATTTTTTCTGAGGATGTGCAGCAGATGTTAGAGGGGAGTAAATGCCACTAGAAAACTCATAATGTGAAGTTGTTCTATCTCGCCGTTTTGTTCTTACATGTGGATTCCGAGCCGATCCCTCGGCTCGAGTCGGCCGCTTTTCAAGCTCAGACTCTCAGAGAAGCTCGAGACCTAGTGTATATCCCATGATGCTCTACTGTAAATCCCCAGATCTAGTTTGCCGCTGCAACGGATCTACTGCTCGTCAGAGGAACCTCGGGCCAGTGACTTATTTTTTCAATATTAATAGAATTTTTTTCTAAATAATAGTATTATATATCATTAAAATTAGAAGTGTTATTCTATAGTATTGTTTGTTTAGCTCTAGTTAAAAATTTTTGAAGTAGTTCTATTCAGGGCTGTTAGGCCTCTCATCTGTTTGGGCGTGACAGGGCTCTCACTTTTGTGTGTGTGTGTGTGCGCTCTTCTTTCTTCATTTTATAATCTATAGGTATTTAGTTATATATACTTACATATATCCTATAAGAAGTTAGTTCTTAGTTAAATTAGTGTTGTAGTTAATATTTACAAAGATAACTGTTTTGTTATTATACTGAAAATTCAGGGACCTGAATTTATATTGTTAACATGTCAGAGAAACAAAAGTCAGGATTCAAAAGGTGTGGGTGCGGTCAAAAAATGTCTGTTACAGACAACCACTCCACCTGCGTGTACTGTTTGGGCTCTGTCTGCCACTCCTTTAGCGCCAGGGTTCTCTTGGAAAGGCGGAGGAAGCTGGTAGATAGGGGACTTCTGAAGCCTGATTTTCAGGCCACTTTAGACAAAGCCAACTTCTCTTCTAAGGCTTTGAAAGGGTCGAAGCCTTCCAAGGGATCCTCAGAGCCCAAGTCACTGGCTCCGATTTCCTCTATGCATCGGCACCACAGCCCTTGGAGCCATGTATCGATCCTCTACCTTGGAGCCCAGTTGTGGATCCGATATTGGAGACTCCTCAGTCTCCAATTCTTCAGTTGATACCATCTTCGGCTCCTTCGACCCATCCCTCGACGCATTCTTCGAGGCTTTCTGATGTGGACCTGGACCGAGTGGTTAAGAGGCTCTTAAAGAACCCGGCCCTGGCCAAAATGCTGTCCGCTTCGAGCCACTCTGCTTCGAAGCCTGAAACCCCAGCCATAATTTCTACCCCTCCTCCTCTGAAGCCATTCGGGCTCTCTGAGCCGGGGCGGGCGGAACCGATGTTGGTAGAGCCCTCGGAGCCGAGGTTTGATCCACCTCCCTTGGCTCCATCAACCTTGATCTCCTCTGTTCCGACCAGGGAGTCTCGGGGCTGAAAGTCCCTCGCTGGCTCCGGGGTGGAAAGTCGAACCGATACCTCAGTTCTGACCCTTCCCCTCGGGGCTTCGGCGCAGGTGGCTTCGGCTCTGTCCTCTTGATTGGAGCGGGTGGGGTCTCGGCTCGGGGAGAGCTGCCGGCCTCTTCGGAGCCAACAGACTTCTCAGACCGAGATTCTGGTGCCTTCGATGCCATGTGAAGGTCATGTCTGCTAAGACCACTACCTCCTCGGATCTGTCTTCCCCTCCCCCTAAAGGGCCTCGTTCTACCTCTTCCCCACAGGTCCCCACCAAGCGTCGAGATCCAGGGCCTCAGGTATTCCCATTGGGTGGCCCCTCCTCTCTAGTGACTTCACCGGACACTCCCACCGATGAAGTCCCTAGGAAGAGACACTGCAAGAGGAGGCACGTGGATTCCCCACAGGAATCCCTGACATTGGATACCGACTTGGAGGAATCAGAAGGGTCCCCACGATCCCCCTCACAGGATGTCTCATTCACAGACATTTTGGAGATCTTAAGACAGAGAGGTGATTGGCGGTCCCTTGCCCCTACTGAGGACGAGTCGGTCCTCCTGAAGGCCTTTGGATCTCAACCATCCACCTCCTGGGTTACCCCGCCCTTCATTGAATTGATGGAGCTGGTTGCTCGAAGGGCGTGGGAGTCCCCTGACTCAGTGGAACTGGTCCTTCGGAGACCCAACAAGTTTACTACTTCCCCTACTCACAAGGCTTTTCTTACAAAGGGAGTCCCGGTTGATGCCATGGTGGTGGCGGCAGCCACCAAGAAATATGTCGGAAACCTCTTCTTCTATCCATCCTCCTAATAGGGATTCTAGGATGATGGACAGGTATAGGAAATGCATATTTAGTTCTGCGGCATTTTCCATGAGGTCGCTCAACTACCTGACACATTTTACCTGCCTTCAACAAGATCTCCTTAAAGAGCTGGGAGATGCTCTCCAGGGTAACACAGATGATGCAGTTTCTGAGAAGGTGACTGTGCAGCTCAACACCCTCAATTCGATAGTAAACTCATCCATGCGACTCATTTCTTATGCTGCTGATGGATCGAGTAGGGCGACAGACTCAGCGATAGCTCTTTGGATACGGTCCTGGATGCGCCTTTGCTCCTGCAGAAGCCTTCAAATCTTCCTTCATCAGTACCCCATTCGATGGGTCCGCCTTGTTCGGACCCAAAGTTAAGGAGACACTTACTAGGTGTGAACAAGTAGGAAAGACTCTGTCTGCTGTAGGAGTCCATTTTTCCACTCCAACTAGACCGTACCCCAAAAGGCAACGAAGTGGAAAAATGTGGTTCCGAAAACCCCAAGGAGCTTTCCAAACCACACGTACTGATACCCCCTCTAGGGGCAGAGGCGGTCCGCAAAACCAGGGTGACAGAGAGCAGTTCTCTGGTGAGCCCCATCAGTGTTCCTGAAAGGAAAGCCCAGCTGTCCTTCTCTGGAGGCAGTCGGGGGTCACTTGGCTTTATACCGAAATGCCTGGTTAAACATTACAACGGATTCTTGGGTAAAAAGCATCATTGCCAGAGGTTACTACATTCCCTTTACAAAAATCCCTCCCATGTGTACAAGGATTCCAGACGTTCCACCCAGTCTGAGAAAGCTAGCAGCCATAGAAATCCGAAACCTGCTAGACAAATGAGTCATCCAGCCAGTCCCAGCGGACCAAATAGGATCCGGAACTTACTCAAGGTTCTTTTTAGTTCCAAAGAAAACGGGGGACTGGAGGTCCATACTGGACCTCGGCAAACTCAACACCTTCATCAAGAAGGAAAAGTTCCAGATGGTCACGCTTCAATCGATTCTTCCGTTCTTAGCAACGGGTGATTGGATGTGCTCTATAGATCTTAAGGATGCTTACTACCACATCAAAATGGACAGATCATCCAGAGATCACCTGCTTTTCCTGCTGGGGGCCAGTCATTACCAGTTCAGAGCCCTGCCCTTTGGTCTCACTACAGCCCCCAGGGTGTTCACCAAATGTATGGCAGTGGTCACGGCTCACCTGAGATGTTTGGGATTCTGGGTGTTTCCATATCTGGGCGACTGGCTCCTCACCGCCACCTCCAGGCATCAACTAATCCAAGCAAGAGACTACACCATAAGCCTTTGTTCCCTAACTTTGAAAAATCTGCGTTATCGCCCTCGCAGCATATTACATTTATAGAAGCAGAACTGGACAACGTCAATTCCAAGGATCAGGTTGCCTCAAGCAATAATCATATCTCTAAAAAGTCAATTATCCAGTCTGTTGGTCCAGAACAACACTCCTGCATCCCAGATACTGCAGCTGTCCGGCACAATGCAGCCACACGATAGCAGTCCCGTTAGGGTGCATGCACATGTAGATACTCCAGTGGCTACTCTTCGCACAATGGTCTTACCAATGACTGCCCATGTCACACGAGATCCGGTTAACGAATCTTTGCAAGAAGGATCTCAATTGGTGGTTGAATAGCAACCAAGTGATAATTGGACGTCCCTTTGTTCTTCCCCAACCCACAGCCACAGTGACCACGGATGCTTCCCTGATAGGGGGGGGGCTATTTCAGGAAAAGACTGTCCAAGGCACTTGGTCAAACATGGAATCACATTTGCATATAAATGTCCTAGAGCTGAGAGCGGTGTTCCTGGCATTGCAACACTTTCACGACTATCTTCCTCCAGGTACAATTGCTATCCAGACGGACAACATGTCGGTGGTCTGGTACATCAACAAGCAAGGGGGGACCAGATCGTATCCCTTATGCCAAGAGGCCCTAAGAATTTGGCAATGGGCTGTATCCACTGGACGCTTTCTGATAGCAACGCACATCCCGTGGTCATCCAACGTGATAGTGGACAAGCTAAGCAGGGCCATGCATTTGCCTCGTGAGTGGTCTCTCAAACAGGTGGACAAGATTTTCTGCAGATGGGGTCAGTCTTGCTGCGACCTATTTGCATCTCCGATGAATGCCAAATGCAGCAGCTACTTTGCCCTTTATCCCCTACCGGGGAACAACCCGAGGAACGCGCTCGTACACGATTGGCCCCCAGGCCTCCTATGTGCCTTCCCGCCAATTCCCCTAATTCCCAAATTCATACAGAAAGCCAAAAGTCTGGGAAGGACTGTGATTTTGATAGCCCCGTCTTGGCCTCGGCAGATTTGGTTCCCCTTCCTGCAGAAGTATCAAGTGAAAGAACCCTGGATCTTGGACCCAGTGCCAGATCTTCTGACTCCTTCATCGGGAGTTCTTCATCCCTCCCTCATCTCCCTAAAACTGACAGCTTGGCTGCTCCAATTCCCATATTAGCCAGGTCTCAAGATTTGTCTCCCGCGGTCCAACATATTATAGTTTCCTCTCATAAACTGTCTACCAGGAAGCTATATAATAGCAAATGGAAACGATTTGTTCACTGGGCTTCTCATCATGACATTGACCCTTATGTAGCACCTATTTATACCATCTTAGAGTTCTTGTTTTCCTTGTTCCATGATGGCACAGCAGCTGCCACCATTAGAGTTCAATTGGCTGCTATTTCCAATTTCCATGTAGGGTTTAACCTTCTTTAGACACCATACCAACAGACTGGAATATATGTTACACAAGCTGGATTTAAACAGACAATTGAGATTCTACCTGGATAGGATGAAGGATTTCAGACAATCGGATCAACTCTTTGTCTCTTAAGCAGAGAATAAGAAAGGTTTTGCAGTATCAAAAATCACATTATCCAAGTGGCTTTCTGACTGCATTAAATTCATTTATTCCTCCACTAATCAGCCATTAACAACTAACGTTAAAGCCCATTCTACCCGGGCTGTTTCTATGTCATTAGCTCATGCAGCTCGTTTGCCCTTGGATACCATCTGTGCAGCCGCCACGTGGTCAAAACCTCACACGTTTACCACTCATTACAAAGTGGACAGGACCTCCAGGGACAGGGCTTCCTTTGGTTCCACTGTGCTCAGGAATGTTCTCCCGTGAGCCACCCAGGATTAGGGTGCTTGGGACGCTACCCACGTGTAAGAACAAAACAGCGAGATAGAACAACTTCACATAAAGAAGTTATGTCCTTACCATAATGTTCCATGTGAGTTGTCCATCTCGCCTTTTTGTTCTTACATTCCCGCCCACCTTCCCCCTCCGGTTGAGAAAGATGGTTGCCTTGGTGGATTGGTCGACTTTTGTCAGCCTGTCTTCTGGAACAGACTGTTTCTTCCTTCTACAAATTTATAGCTGCCTAGATATGTAGGCACTATAGTTCTATTTCTTCCTGTAGGCTGTCTTGGTTGCAGCATACTAGATCTGGGGATTTACAGTAGAGCATCATGGGATATACACTAGGTCTCGAGCTTCTCTGAGAGTCTGAGCTTGAAAAGCAACCGACTCAGAGCTGAAGGATCGGCTCCAAACCCACGTGTAAGAACAGAAAGGTGAGATGAACAACTCACATGGAACGTTATGGTAAGGGCATAACTTCTTTTTTATGCAAGTAGAAAAATTTTATAGTTGGTGCCAGTCTTAAGAACCAGAACCCTTTCAAGACCCTGTTGCCTGTTATTCTAGACGGTTAGCGTGAGTTATATTCTGGCCTCTCTTACTTTTCTTTCAAGATTCATCTTTCGGCTATTTCAGCTGGCCTGCCCTTGGTTCCTACTTTTCTTCCTGTCCTCAAACCAAGCAGTTTTTGGAAAGAGTTTTACATATTCCATCCATCTGGGAAATTGGTGGCTTGGGATCTTAATTTTGAGCTTGAAAAATTAACCCCTCTGTTTGAACTAGCTCATCAGGCTGACTTGAGATTCTTAACATGGAAAACTGTGCCACTCATTGCTCTGACTTGCAAGAAGAGGCACTGAGCTACAAAGTCTTATGGTGAATCAGCCCTGTTTAATTTAGGATAAGAAAATGAAACAAATACCAAGACAAACTTGCAGAATAAAACAAAAAAACACAGCTAGACCTCGGACTAAACTCAAATTACAGTGAAGTGCTTTTCGTTTGTGGATTCACAAACTTCATCAGACCAAACAATTAAATGTTAAAACAGTTACTTAGATAATTATACAAAGGAAATTGTCATAATTAAAAATAACCAACAAAATTTAAAGTTGCATACCACACAATATCCATTAAAACTAATACTGCGTACTAGTTGCATTGCATTCATTAAAAGTTATTAAAAATGCGTGTTCATAGGTGAGTACTAGGCTATCTGCCCGAAGGCATTTATAAGCCTAGCCAGAATGTGTTGGCTTTTGCCACCCCCTTAGATTAGTTCTCTGTGCCTCTGTCCAGCAGAGCCACTGAAGTGATCCCCGAGGTAAACTTTCTGTGTTACTACTAAAAATTTATTGTACACTAGAAATCAGAAAATCAACCTGCAGAATCATTATAGATTAATTGCCAGTACAATGCTACATTCCTTTATTCTATCTGAGCAGAACTTTTAGTTTTAGTATGCTATTAATCACACAATAATCATTAAGGCCAGACATTGGAATATAAGGATAACTGCCATATTAACTCAGCTTTTTCTAAGTGTAACATCCGTGGGCCTCCTCTAAGTTCCTCACTTACTTGCTGTAGGGCACAAAATTCAAAACTGTAACCATTGTACATATACACATGCTTGGAGAGGGTATTAGTTAAGTTGGATTTCCTTATCGCATATTGCTGCTTATGTACCTACCCTATCTTTTAGGGCTCTAGTTTTTTTTCCTATATAATAAGCGGGGCACTGGTTACATCTAGCCACATAAACCACTGCTTTAGAATTATAGTTCAACTTGTGGTTTATTTTGTATTTGTTACCTTTGATTTCCACATACTGACCTTGATACATAAATTTACAAAAACTGCACATCCCACATTTTTTCATTCCTTGCCCTTATACTGTTACCCAGTTGCCCATTTCAAAAAGTGCTTTTAAATTTGTACCTTTTCTTGCTACTGTTTTTACCCCATCCTTAAATTTATCCCTTATAGATACTTCCTCTTCAATAATTCCCCATTTTTTTGAAATTATTGCTTGAATTTCATAAAATTGTGTACTAAATGTTGTAATAAAAGTAGCCGTGTAATCAATATCCTTACTGCTACTGTCTCTTAAGCAAGGGACTAAGGAACCATTCTGGAGCAAAATTGGTCTAAAATGACCACTATTTCTCTTATGTTTAACCTCAGTAAAAAGTTGCTGTAGTACTCGTTTCGGATAACCCCTACTCATAAACATTTCCATTAACTAACTGCATTCTTCAAGGAAATCAGAGTCCTCACTCACCATCTTAGCGGCCCAGACAATTTGTCCTTTTACAACCGCCTTCTTGTCGGACATTGGTGGGAGCTCATGAAATGCAGAAAAGAATTGGAGTAGGTGGGTTTTCTGTGTATTTTAGCAACAAAAACCTTCTGTCCCTTCTATCCTTACTGAGGTTAACATCCAAGTGATTTCTTACTCACCAGTCGTGTGAATAAATTGTAAGTTATGTGCAGTGTTTTATTTATTTATTTATTTATTTTACATTTGTTGACTGGGCTAGTCTAGCTGGATATATTTCCATTTTCAGTAGAGGCCCGGGGAGAAAAGCTCCACATAAAACATAACAATGAGACATATTGTTAATAAACACATTGAATAAAAATAAGAAAAAGTAGTACTAAAAATTAATAATAATAATAAAATTTGGTGATAAAATTAACAAAAATTAAAGCACACCATCAAAAAAAGTCATGACTAGAGTTAGGTCAGTTTCAAAGCTTCTAACTTAATTCAAATAGGCTATGCCATAAGGCTCATACTATAATAAGAAAAAAAGTACAAGTGGATAGAGGAGAAGGAGAAAGTGTGCGGTAAAAGGAGAGGGAAGAGACAGTAGTTAAGAAATGAGAGAAGAAATGAAAGAAAAAGAAAAAAAAAACAGACAAGAGGATATGGGAGAGATAAGAGAAATGGGTCAGAGCATAGAAGGAATACCAGAGAAAGGAAAGGTAATTGCTAGGTCTTAAGCACAAGATACGGTAAAAGGTCAGGAGAGGGGGGGAGAAGTCATGTTGTTAATATAAACCAGGAATTCATCCGCCCTTTGTTGGCTAAAATTCCATAGAATGAATAAATCATCCAAATAACGTAAATATAACACAATATTGTTGGCATAAACACCATCCAGGATGTACTTCTTCTCCCAACCCGCCATTACCAAATTGGCAAAGATAGTGCCACAAGGTGAGCCCATTGCCATACCCACTTTTTGAAGATAGTTGTTAAACATTAAAAAGTTGTTTTTGAGTACTATCTCAAACAAGTCTACATACAAGTTAATTTCTCCCTGTGGCACCCCCCTGTTTGACACATGCCCTCGCCAAGCATGTGTATATGTGCAATGGTCACAGTTTTGAATTTTGTGCCTTACAGCAAGTAAATGAGGAACTTAGGGGAGGCCCATGGATGTTACACACAGAAAAAACTGAGTTAATGTGGCAGTTATAACTATATTCCTATGTCTGGCCTGGGCTTAATGATTACTGTGCGATTAATTACATACTAAAACTAAAAGCTCTGCTTAGGTAGAATAAAAGGAATTTAGCATTGTTCTGGCATTAATCTGTAATGATTCTGCAGGTTGATTTTTCTGATTTTTGGTGTACAATAAATTTTTAGTAGTAACGCGCATTTTTAATTTTTAATGAATGCAATGCAACTAGTACACAATATTAGTTTTAATGGATAGTGTGTGGTATGTAATTTTAAATTTTGTTGGTTATTTTTAATTATGACTTCATTTCCTTTGTATAATAATTATTTAAGCAACTGTTTTAACATTGAATTGTTTGGTCTGATGAAGTTTGTGAATCCACAAATGAAAAGCGCTTCACCGTAATAAATTTAGTTTAGTCCGAAGTCTAGCTGTGCTTATTGTTCCATTTAGGATAAGGCCTGGGTTTCATTTAAAACTATTTCTTTTAAACCTAAAGTGGTTTCAGAGTTTACCTTAAGCAAGGCTATTAATCTCTGTATTTTTTCCAGAACCAAAAAAAACAAGGGAGAAAAGAATATCACATACTCTGGTTGTCCACAGGCAGCTCAGATGCTAGTTCAACAGAAGAAAATTCTTCAGGAAAGTCAGCTGTTTGCTTCCTATGAATGTAATAAAAAGTGTCACAGCAAACAGTTTCCAGATGACTCTCGTGATTTATTTCTGCAGTGTTCAAAATAAGCAGCCACTCCAGGATCTGGGCCCTTTCTAGCAAGGCTTTGACTTCTGTGGCTTTCTAGAAAGGGGTGGACGTTAGATGTATTTTGGAGGCAGCAGCTTAGTCCTCTGTACTTACTTTCACAAAGCATTACAACTGGCTTCCTTTTCCAGGATCAAACTTTGCTAGGACCATTCTTTAGGGGCTCCTGGATTATTGAATTCCTTCCTCCCTCCCTTTCTTTCTCTTAGTTATTCCTAAGCTCTGGTAATCTACCCAGATAGATTAGGCAAATAGAATGGACTATAATAGTGATCTAAATGTTGAAGATGGTACAGATGTGTAAGTAAACTTGCCATAACACTAGATGTTCTAATAGTTTATTGTTGCGATAGAGATGTGTTTTTAAGGTGTGGCCATACATATCCTTGTGTATGTAGTTTATATATATATATAATGTATATATATATATTTTTTGCTTAATTCCTTTTCTAGCATGTTTCATTTCAGGGCTGTAATCTCCCTTCATGGGGCAGGAAAGCTGTTAAGCTTTGGTGCCAAAAAATGCCATTTTATATGGCTCTGCTTGAGCTATTGACAGTTTGAACACAGTGCTCAAAAGCTTTGAAAGCTGGCCAGTGGTCATATTCCAGGCAAAGGATATAACCCATATAACTTAGGTTACTGCAACTGTAATTTATTTAAACATCTACTGGTAAGTTTACATACACAGCTGTACTTTTCATCTGGTCTTAGTGTTTACCGAGACATCTGTTATGGTGGTGGCAGTTTTGCAGGGTGAAGACGGTCTAATAAACCTTCTTGGATGAGTGGCTTCTTTCTCCTTTGTATGAGTTTTTACATGACTGCACACTGTGGAGATCACCGTTAGCTGAGAGAAGTCTGCTCTGGGTCTAAACCAAAAGATTTTCATCTATTCCTGCACACTGAAAGGACTAACAAAGTCCTAGGTGAGGACACAGAAGTGAGGAAAGTCAAGAACCCTGCTGTACTACTTGAACCTTATGGGTGCTACCATCTATACTGCCCGATTTGCCCTGTTTTGGATTGAGGGTGTTTCATTGCACAGCAAGAGGCCATTGGAAACATTGTCGTCATACCCTTATGGAACTTCTTTTGTTCCTATTCCTTTACTACTAGCTTCTAGAATGGTGAGCCATTCCATCTGACCTCATTGTGTAGCTTTTCAGTCACACCTGTCAGTCTCATGATGAATATGTAATTGATGGTTTGCGACGTTCACCTTGAGCTTCTCAGTGATGCAGAGGAAGTGGAGCCTCCAGAAAAGTTGATTGCACATCTGTCTGGATGAGCAGAGAATATTTGCTTCTTGTCATGCAATCTGTGTTTTTGCAGTTGAAATCATAGCTTCTTCTGCTCTGTTTAAACAACCAAGCTGTTTTGTGCTATGTAAGGAACAGTATGATATGCACTTATGCCTCTATGCAGAAGGGGTAATGTGGGTCTGGCCGTGGGCCCTAGAATTCTTCCTCACAGCTTTTCACGTCCAGGGAAGTAAATATGCTGATTGATTCCCTCAGCCATAGTTCCAGTCATCCCCTTCTTTTCAGGGTAATGAAGGCCTGTCTTGTCAAAGTATTCCAAGAATGACTGACCCTGTAGTTTACCTGTTCTTTGTGGAGACCGTTGTTACAGTAGAATTGTTGGCCTTGGGCCTTCTGGGAGTCAGCCTGCAGGCTGGATCTGCCTCACTCGCTAGACTCACAGAGCTCTGTGGACATAAAGGCACAGGCCCATACAAAGGACATAAGCCTGTCTTGCTGACAAGAGGATAACAGCCTCTGGTATCCCATTTTTTTCTGCTTCAGGTGAGTGCATTGTAGAAAGAGAGCATTCACAGTTGCTCATTTTCAGAATGCAGCCTAACAGTTTCTGTTGCAAAGAATTTTCAAAAGTGTTAAGTGCCCTGTTGTGGGAAAACATGTTCTTTTAATCTTCTGTTCAGATTGCTTCATTGTTTTTCCTAGTAAAGTTTAGCTGGTACACTATATCCACTCTCTGGGATATGCCTCTTGCAGGTCTTAATATTTTTTGTGACCATGAGCCACAATTTTCACTTAATTTGCATTCTATCTTGGATAGATGTATCTTTTGTTAGTGACAAATTAGTGTGGGTTTTATGAAAATAAAATTGAGAGATCTTGCTTAGAATATAACCAATGCAGAAGAAATTGGAAACCATTATGTAGACATCAGAAGGCACACAGAGTTTATCACCCCCAGAAGGAGAGGCATGCAGGATGTTTGATAGCATTTGCCTGACTCCTTTATAAGAGTTTATATACGCATATTCTAATATATCCTCCCTGGCTGAGGTGCATCAAGAGGTTCCCTTCTTCAGATGTCAGATCTTTCAGCCACATTCACCAGTTCCCTGAGAGAGAAGAGATGCATGTTCCCCCTCTTTAGAGCCACCTGGAATGAGATTGTATAGGTCAGTATAGTGTAGAAAAACTGCCAGGCAAGACTTAGTAAGGAGCTTTTCTACCCTCTGCAGACCTCTAGCGTCATATTTACCCACATCATGCTTTGGCTTTGTTTGGAAATGAGGCCGCAGTCCCAGTTCAATCAGGATTTTGAAAAACTGGTGGAAGAACATTTTATGTAGCTAGAGATTTATGAGAATGGCACCAAGTTTGCAATTGTCCACAAATTTTGTCATCCAGAGATCCCCATTTGTAATATAAAGATATGAGATACACACGCTGAATAGTAGAGGTTCCACCACAGAACCCTGAGGAGCACTACGGCCACCTTTATGTTTACAGAGGATTTCTCTCTCACTTTTCACTATGTTAGTTTTATCCCTCAGCTAATTTGCTATCCACCTAACTATGTAGGGATCACTTTGGAGCTTATTCAGCTTATTTATTATGTTAACATGTGGTATGGTATCAGAAACTCTTGCTTGGTTGAGTTATGCTGAATGGACAGCATGACCACTGTCCACAGCTTGCATTACCCTATCAAAGAAGTTGACCAGATTGATTGGACAAGATCTAATCTTAAGAAGTCTAGTCCATTCTCTGGTTCTTTAGTTTGTGGGGTCAGTTGTGGGTTCACCATTATGAAATGACATCACAATATCTGTGTGTCACATTTCAGGGACAAAATCAGTGACTAAGCTCACATTTGAATTGCTGCTGGAATGGATTCACTAGGGCATGTTTCATTTTATTTTGTTTAGTTGGCAACTGGTTATATTATTAGGTGCCATGGATGATGTATTTTCCATTTTAGAGAATACATTTAACAAGTGCTCTTTGGTATTGATGGTGTGGGAGTTTAGATTGTTTGGGCTATGTGAGTTTGGTGTAGTTGTTTCAGGGGTGAAATTTGCCCTCAATTTATTTGCTAGTATGTTGGATAAATATACTGGATCTGAGTAGGTGGTGTCATTTTGGATGAGCTCTGAGCAATGTTGGGTTCTATTCCTTAGTTTTGCAATGCAACTAAAGAAAGAATTGTAATTGTCTTTAGCTTCTGATGATAAAGTAAGTTCATAAGATGTCTTCACTTTTCCTGATGATGTTTTTTAGCTCTTTCAGTAACTTTTTAATGTTAACTTGATTCAACCTTTTTGTTGATTTGTTATATAGATTAATGATTTTTGTTTGCTGTATTTCTTATTTAAACACGTGGACCACCAATCTGGTTTACTTTTAAACTTCACATTCTGTTTGGATTTAGTACATACATCCAGGTCCTTGCATTTATCTAGGCGTACGTAAAGTTTGTTTGCATAACTACTGGCAGTGTCAGTGTCTCCAGTAATACAGGTAAACTTCAATTCTGAGACTTCTTTTGAAGTCTCTGAATTACCTAACTCTTTGGAGATTTTGAAGGAAGAGGTTACCAGTTTATGACTGGATGTAATTGAGGAAGGGATCCTATGTTGGTAAACACCAGGTCAAGAGTAATTTGTCCTCTAGTGAGTTCCTTGACAGTTTGGACTATGGGTTCTCTCAATTAATAACCACTCCAACTAGAATCCATAAACCAAATAGGAAAGAAACAACTCTTGACTGGATCCTTATTAACAGCCACCCTAGCATTTACACTCCAGGAACCCTTCCTGATAATATTAGTGATCATATGCTTACATATGTCATTAGACAAAAATTGAATATTCCAGCTACTCATAAACTCAAGACATCCCGCTCAAAAAGATTCTTTAACCCTGATAATTTCCTAACTGAATTACAAGCATGCGACTGGTCTCCATTGACTCACCTTGAACTTAGTGAAGCAGTGACCTACTTTAACACCAACTTTCTACAAATCCTTGACTATCATGCTCCTACTTGCTCTACTAGGATAAGATCCAAATCTGCCCCATGGCTAACTAAGCAAATGAAAGAAAAAATGATCCTTAGAAATAAGATTTGGGCTAAATGGAGAGCTACCAAATGTACATCTGATCATCTACTCTTCAAACAATTAAGAAATGCCACCAAAAAAGATACTCTTAGAGACGAAAAGGAATTTTATCTTCACCTTCAACAAACCAGTCAAAAAAACCCTCAAAAATTCTGGTCAGGTATCAATAAACTTCTTAAACCAGGACATTCAACTACTCCTACCCCTTCAGGCTTTAACCCCAACAATTCTACCCAGATCCCAGATGCCTTCAATAAGTATTTTACAGAAGCCATTCAAACCCTAGTTAATTCATTAACCACATCTACTGCTTCCTTACCAAATACCTCTATTACCTCATCTAATGCCTTTCATATTCAACCTGTCGCTACATCTCTTATTTATAAGCTTCTCAAAAAACTTAAACCTTGTACCCCATCTGCTGACCAACTCCCGTCTGAATACCTACAAATTGCTGCAAAAGCTGTAGACTGCCCCATATCCATACTTATTAACAGGACCATCTCTGAAGGAAAAATCCCCACCTTATGGAAAATATCTCATATAATTCCTCTACATAAAGGGGGCTCTTCTATTGAGCTCTCTAACTTTCGCCCTATTGCCTTACTCTCCCCATTAGCTATGATAATGGAAAGATGCGTGCACAAACAAATTCTTCACTACCTTCTACAAAATAAACTTCTAGCCAACTGTCAACATGGCTTCAGACCTTTCCACAGCACTACAACTGCCCTCCTCTCCTTCTCTGACTCCATAAATAATAATCGGAACAATAATCTTTTCTCCTCAGCACTATTCATAGACCTGTCAAAAGCCTTTTATATGGTTAACCATGATATACTTCTAGACAAACTTAATCTCTATTCTCTTGGCTCTCATGCACTGCAATGGTTTAGGAGTTATCTCCAAAACAGGGAACAAGCAGTGCTTTGGGACAACAACCTATCTTCCTTACTCCCAGTAAATATTGGGGTTCCACAAGGCTCAATCTTAGGTCCCCTCCTTTTTTCATTATTTATCAATGACCTACACTGGAATATACCACAAGCCACCTGCATTCAATATGCTGATGACTCAACTTTAATCTGCACTGCTAAAAATGTTGCCTCCCTCCAGTCCCTCACCCAAACAGTTTTCCAAAATGTAGAAAAATGGTTTATGCAACACTGCCTCCTCCTTAACCCCAAAAAAAACAAAACTTCTTCTCTTTACTCCTACTCACAAATCTCCCACGCCATTCTTCATTATCACCTCTAATAATGCTACCAGTATTACCCCTGATATGACCACTCGACTATTAGGTGTAACTATCGACAACCGGCTTAATTTTGATGACCCACCACCATTAAAGCTGTTAACAAAAAAATTAGTACCCTCTACAGAATCAAACCCTTCCTTACCCCAGCAGCTAGAAAAACCATTGTCCAGACCCACCTGATCTCCACCCTTTTCTATGCCTCTGCTATATATACTAACTTATCTAAAAACAACATTACCAAACTCTCGACCTGTTACAATAGTATAGCTAGATTCATTACTACTACTCCCCTCAGAACTCACCATTGTCGCAACCTCAAACAACTAGATTGGTTAGAGCTAAAGAACCAATTACTCTATCAACAATTACTCATCATTCATAAGACTCTTTACTACCGTGATGATACCCCTAGCCTTACAAAACTGATTTCACCTTGTAAAAACCTAGCCACACTTCGCTCTGCCAATAAACTCCTAGTATCACTGACTAAATCGTACAATAAAGCTGGGGACTCATTATTTTCTAATTCCATTCAGAAACCTGGAATCAACTCCCTCATGAAATAGCTAATCAAGACTCTACCTCTCTTTTCAAAAAACATATCAAAGAACATCTTAAAACTCAATGGCTGTGTCCTTGTTCTAACCCCGACTGAAATCACATCGCCTTACACCTAACTTTCAGCCCCCTCCCCTGACTGAGCTCCTAAATAACACTTTCAATTTTTGAGAGTTATATTTTAGAAATAGGCTCCACCTTATATTTGTTTTCCTCCCCCTTGCAATTTCATCTTGTGTTTTTGCCTCTGTTTTTATTAGGCTAACTGCAGCATGAGGCTTTACTTGTAATTTTATTTTCCTATTTTAATTGTCTGCTTTTTGTATTTTCTTGTGTTTCTAAACAAGTCTACCTTTGTACTTTTTTATTCATATTAGTGTTTTTATGTGTTGAATTATTGTTTATTGCTTGTATTGGAGCTTTTCTCCCCAGGCCTCTACTGAAAACGGATACATGTCCAGCTAGAATAGCCCAGTCAACAAATGTAAAATAAAATAAATAAAATAAAAATAAATATTTTTGTTTCATAAGGTGTTTTGTTATGTTTAAGTGATTTACATTTTGCACCATGGTATGTGATACAGGAGACACCAGTTAGGATCTTCATTCTAATGGTGTTTTTAACCCCCCCCCCCCTTCAAAAAAAATGAAAAAATAAACAACAAAGGCAAAAGTCCTTTGAGACTTATTTTTCTCACAGTGATGCCACCGAGGAGTAAAGGTGATCTTTAACTTGTGGAAAAAAGTATGATGGGTCATAGACTTTAATAAATTATTGCTGCACATGTGCAGACGCACATCCATTAAAGTCAGTGGAGCTGTGCCCCACATGATATAACCAGAA